>NC_056726.1:750601828-750901828 GCF_019279795.1 Protopterus annectens | reverse complement strand
TACAAAAGAAAAATGACAAACATTGTTTGTAAGATGACATGTTTGCATAAGCAATGACAATGCAGATCATGATATTGCTCCATGTTTGCCTATGAACCATAAAATCCATAAGCAAAAAGCAATATAAAATATATTTATTTGTGTTTTGATAACTTGGAATGTTGCACTAAAACACTACACTGTGTTCTCAGGGACAGCCAAGGGCAAAGTTAACAATGCCCCTTCTTCACTTTCTATATTCTTCTTCCATTGTCCCAGATCCCATTACAGGTAGATTTTAAGTATTTACATACATATTTTTTAAATATACAATCTTATAATGAAGCCTATTATACCAATGGCAACAAAGGAAAATTTGCTTGCTTCTGATCAGCAAAAGATATACTTTGTTTATCAGACAAGGCCCCTCTCAACCTCCCTTTGGCTTCTATACAATACTGTTTGTCACCAACCAACTCAGCATCACATATCCCGACTATGCAATCAGTATTATTCCATCTATTCCTAAATTAAAACTAGTTAATATCCATTGCCTTCCTCATATATGCAATCATATATAAATTTCACAATATTTGTGAATCACGCCTATAACCTCTGCATTCATCCTGATGTGCAGAAATGAAGTATCATGATATAACGGCAAGTAGTACACCCCATGTAAAGCATAATTAATGACCCTAAAGACAGAGAAACACACCATGCAACCAGTGGCACTGTGGTGCAGTGTTTCAGTATACCTACTTCTGAAATAGAAGGTTGTGGGTTTTAGCCCCAGGTAGGGAATATTATATCTTTAAAAATACTGAAACAGTGTCATCCAAAAGCAGTTTAGAGCTGCTGCTACATTGGTGGAGTATGTTGCCCTTTGGATGCGATGTTAAATATAGACCATTTTGGTCTTGTTGCTGGCACAGCCCTGCTGGAAATACATGTGTAAGTAAATGTACCTAATGCAGAAGTCACAAAGAGAGATGTTTTAAAAAAAAATAAAATCAAATATGCATTCAATAAAATTAAACAAGGTTTTATATAAATTTATACAAAACTATTTAAACAAAATAAAGAATGAAAGAACTTTTGAGTAAAGGAGTTGTGATATGCTCTCTATGAAAATGTCAGCCACATTAAGTGGCAGCTGACATCTATCACTATCACTGTTTGGTGTGTCGTGTTGTGTTGTGTTGAAAGTGGTGAATGTGTGTGACTTTGCCTGCAAATGTATTTTGTGTATAATGGAGTGGGAATGGCTTTTCCTTTAAGTGGTCTTTGCCCCTTTCTCATGTGTTGAATTATCATGGGTCAAAGAATCATAGGAAAAATAAGACAAATGAGTCTTTTGACCATTTATATCTTGCTCGTAGCTGCCCACAGACCATATCTCCTCTCTCAAGGAGGGCTAGACCAGTCAAATCTGAGGTGAATATCAATAATCCAGATCCCATGTGAAGGAAGATTGCATATTGCACTGTTTAATTTGCTGGGGTAGCCTTTTCCAAAGGTGGGGGAGGTGCTGCATGATCAGCCTGTCTACTGGTGAAGATTTAGATGCCTGGTTCTGGTATTAGTGAACGTCTTTGATTTGTGGATATACAAGAGATCCTGGACAAAAGGATCCCTAATGGCACAGTAGGAAAGCAGTAGGTAACACTTCAGGAATCTATAAGAAAATGAATAAAGAGGCAGTGGTTTCTGTCTTTCCTGGTAGGTCAGAGGGTTTAGAACAGTGACCTTCTAAGTTAAGAATCCCACAGGAGACATTGTACTAACAATAAAGGAAAAACAATATAAATATATATATATATATATATATATATATATATATATATATATATATATATATATATATACACACACACACACACATGCTCAAAAACACCAGGTGCACAGTGAGGTATGTGCACGGACCTGCACTCTACACCACTACACTGCGTTCAACACCAACAAAACAATCAGATACCCATATAGGTATAAAAGTCAAAAAATCAATAATAAAAAAACTCCAATCCAGGAAAAGGCAGTATAACATCCATGTAGTTTATTATTCAACTCTCGCCTATGCATACACAAACCTAGGTTTTGCCCACTGACGTCATCAGTGTGTAATGCAAACAGGGAACAGAATCCTATTTATCCACATTGCATCACTCATTTATTTAAAGGCACAGTATGCCCAGTATCAATAGTACAAAACACAAAATCCCCAAACTTCATGTGATAGACTGGTTTTTAAGGTACTCTTTACTAAAATTACAACCTGTATCATCACTATTTCACCTCCATGATACCTAGCACCTATTATGCCTAAATAATCTTACCAATGGTCATTCAGATATCAAAAAACACAGAAAAATATAATATAGAACACCAAAAACAGGAGCCAGGATACAGCAGGAACTTTAATGTCTTCTGGTACCTTGGCTAAACAAAGCCTTCATAGGAATAATAAAAGACATACAGCTGCATCTTTTTATACAATTTGCTAAATTGAATAATTAGACAATTGATTAATGCAAAACCACTTAATAGCAACTGCAAAGCATTTCTGTTTCACACAAAAAAGATAAATAGCATAAGAGTAAAATACTAATTTTTAAATAATTTATAAGATTATTATAAAGTAATATTCATTTCTAAATTCAGATCCTTAGGCATTAGAGTACCAAAGTTAAGAATAAATCTACTTTCTAAATTTAGAAGTTTTTGTGAATAGTTACCAGAACCTATAACACTTGGTTTAGCAAGAACACAAAAAAATAAACCCCCGGATTCATGAAGCTCGGCGCAAGGCCGGTGTAAGGCTTGCGCCGGCAGTGCAGTGTATAACCGGCGTAGCAGCGCCACATGCATAGTAATGAGTGTACGCCGCAACCACAACCACGTGCAGAGGGCACGTGCGCGAGCCCAAGTAGGATGCGCCCGCAGGCATGGCCAAGCCGGCAGGCGAGGAGCAACCTAAAGTGCTGACTGTCACAGGCCGCCTGCAATAGTAACCGCACCAACCAGTGTCCGTGGATAATGAAACGTACGCAGAGTATGCAACATAGTACCCGTCTACACAAAACGGAAAACCAAACATTAACCCACGAAGTCCAAATTGTACCCGTCCAAGGAACAAAGGATATGCGTAATACCGTGTCCATCACGCAATGCACTGTCAGTGGGCATACCCAGTGAAGGTGTACCGCAGCATATCAGCGCGCCGCACCTACACACGAGTAGCCCCATGGGCATGGTCACCAGCAGTTCCACAGTGGTAGTGAGAGTACACAGCCGGGCAGCCGTGTCTATATAACAACCAGAAAGAAACCAGATACCCTAAACACAGACAGACATGTGCATACAACATGTACTAGACCCAGCAACGTACCCGTCGCATACACATAGGATGGCGTATGCCGAAGCGGAATATCCAGAAGCAGAACCCATGCATGCAAATGTAATACACAACAGCCCCATCATAGCACGTAACCCGCACCCATGTATGACCATCCACCCAATCCAGCTAGCAGCCTTGCGCAGCTGCACACCTACACACAGTGGCTATACCTCAAATGTAGTATGAAGTATTGTCCTAGGAAGTGCCACGCGTGCAAATATGTACCCCACATGTCAACATCCCACCTCAGGTACTGATATCCAAATGGCCTCATGTGAATGTGTCGGCAGAATGCGTACATCCCACATGTGGTACGGACCTGTCGAAACCCCATAGCCGTTCACACGCCACGGTATCCATAACTGTACACATCTGGACAAAGCAGTATGTGCAGCCACTGTACCAATGATTAGCTATGCAGACATGTCAAACACAACACATAGGGCAGAACATCCGCCCACCAAGCAGGACACCCCAACAGGGTGCCACATGCACAGAAGGTGAAGGTGGGACATCACACGTAGATAATAGTGGTGCTGGATGGCCAAACACCCACGGCCAATGCAAAGGATTGAATAACACGTATATGCCTGGATGAATGGGTATGTCATATCATGGGAATAGCCTAAGCTATCCAACATAATAGCCATGCGTACCAGATACAAACTGCCAGTAACACGCAGTAGTAATGCAGGAAGGCATACATGACTGTGGGAATATCACAGGACATATGGCACGTGCCAAGTGTCGACGCATGACACAAATGTCCAGGATGGGGCCCCCTGCAAAGAGGAACACGTGCCAACCCCACCCCCCACTGACGTATCGGCAGTGGAAACACAACCCAAACACACACCAACACCACCGTCCATCCCACGATAGCAACGGAGGCCGGTCAAAGACCACCATGATGCGTGCACAAACAGGGACACGTGTAACCGTCGCTCTGACAACCCCCCACAGGCCACCGAATAATAGTATGGACATACGCATGTAATGCTGTGAAGGATGTGTGGTATTCCTCAGTATCACAGAGGTAGGTACACAGATACACTGTAATCAACCGTGACATATGTGCACTGTACACAGCATACCTGCAGGTAATACATAGTTCAATCATGTGCCACAGAAATATCCATGTACGAATGAGGACAGGGGATAGACAAGTGTGAATGGGACAAACGTAGAACATAGGTTCATAGGTTCATACTAGCCTATCTGCCCAAGGGCATTTATAAGCCTAGCCCATAGTTATGTGGCCTTCGCCACCCCTTTAGTTTGAAGAAAACTATGCCTATTATTTTGCTGTACCTCTGTCAAGCAGTGACACTGAAGTAATCCCTGGGGTATATCTGCGATCTCCCATCCATTGGTCAAGATTCCTCTTGAACAAGGCCAGCGAGGTGCTCTGCCTCACATGTACCGGGATTTTGTTCCACAGCATAGGGAGTCTCTGGGTGATGAATCTGTCCCTCCAGCATGTTCTATTAATGACAGTGTCAAGGTTTAAGTCTCCCGCCCTTGTGGTTCTGAGGGATCTAGATTTTTTGAGGTGAAGCATATTCATCAAATCTGGGTTTGACATGGCCTTGTATGTCAGGCACAGGTCACCTCTGAGCAAGCGGTATGCGACTGAATAGAGCTGGAGTTCCTTCAGTCGGGCAGCATAAGACATATTTTTGAGACCCTTCATCCTTCTGGTGAGGAACTTTTGGGGCCTTTCCAGCTGCTGCAGGTGTCGGGTCAGATACATTCCGAATGGGGCATTGTACTCAATCATAGGTCTAATGAGTGATGAGTACAGGGGGACGATGACCTCCCTTGATCTAGATGTGAATCCCTTCATGATCAGGTGGGCAATGTAGAAGGTCTTCCTAACTACTTTAGCAACGTGAGTGTCAAATGAAAGGTTACTGTCAACCTGGGTCCCCAGATCCCCGATAACTTCTTCTGTGGATTGACACCTATATGGTAGCTAGGGGTAACCTTGTTTTTCCCGAAGGGTATGACTATGCATTTCTTGGCGTTTAGCTTTAGGCCATGTCTCTGGCACCAGTTATCCGTTTCTGTGAGGCCTTTCTGAAGGATATCTGTGTCAGATGTGTTTTCGACTATGGCGCCCAGTTCGCAGTCATCTGCAAACCTTGTCAGCCATAACCCTCCTGTGTTTGCTTTTACTTCGGAAAGAGTAGATGCCGAACAAGAGTGGACCCAGGACTGAGCCCTGTGGGACACCACTTGTGACCGGCTTTGAGTCTGACATGGCGCCAGCAACTCTGACCCTGTGGGTTCTGTCACTTAGCCAGTTTGCAACCCATCTTGTGATGTATGGGTTTACATTCAAGCTGATGAGTTTTTCGATGATACCTGAGTGGGGTATTGTGTCGAAGGCCTTTGCCAGGTCGAGGTAGGCTGTATGGACTGCCTTACCCTCATCAATGGCCTTGGTGACTGTTTCAAAAGTCAACCAAGTTTAAAAGGCATGATCTGCCTTTGACAAAGCCAAACTGGGTTGGATCCAAAGTCTGCAAGTTCCCTATGTCTTTATTTATGAGTTCCATTATGATCCTCTCCATGGCTTTGCAGATAAGGCTTGTCAAGCTAATGGGATGGTAATTTCCAGGGTCAGTGGAGGCACCGCCCTTGTGAAGTGGGACCACAGTCGCCTTGCGCCACTCCTTGGGTACGTATCCTGAGGTGAGGCTAAGATTAAACAGCTGTCCTAACTGCAGGTTTAATTCCTCATTGAGTTCGTGGAGTACACAGCCAGGGACACCATCCGGTCCCATGGATGCTGTGTTTCTTGCCTTGGAGAGAGCAGTTCTCACCTGGGCGTTAGAGATGTTTGGGGGGCTACAATCCTCTGGTATAGATATGTCTCCTTTTGGGGGGGGGAGAAGTTTGCACTGAACCTGTCAGCCAGTATGTTGGCAATGTGTGTAGGTTCAGTAATCTTCACATCATTTTGAACTGATTCTGAGCATATCTGGGAGTTTCCTCCTAGGTTTCTAACATAGCTAAAGAAGGCCTTATGATTGTCTTTTGAGTCCTTGGCGATTTTTCTCTCAGAATTTGCCTTGGATGATTTTATGAAAGCTCTTAGTTTTTTACTTATAATGAGCAAGGGTGTCTTACCTTTCAAGGATTTTGCTCTATCTTGTAGTAGCTTCCTCCTTTTGTTGTAGAGCTTGTTTATGGCTGGGGTCCACCAGACTGGACGCTTGCCTTAGGTACAAAGAGTCTTAGTTTTGTTTGGGATTGCCTGATCCATGCAGTCCTGTAGGTGCTGGTAGAAGGCATTTGTAAGTGATTCAGCGGTTTGAGTAATGTTTACCACCGGCTCAGGGGCCTTAAAGGAGACCACACTAGTTTTTAGAAGTGTGAAGTCGGCTTTTGAGAAAGGCATATGTATGGTAACCGGCACCACCCACAGCATTGTATGCCAATAGCAGAAGCTATTGTAGGTTGTCCAAACACACGTGTCCGCACACACGGAATATCATAGCAATAACCCACGCCCGGATGTGGGTAATGCTAGATATACCCACGGTAGACGTGGTGCGGTCCCGAGGCCGATGCCCGAGGGACCACACAAAGGCAACCGTGGGTAAATACAGCAGTACCCACACCCAGACGCGGGTCATTGCTAGTATGCCATATCATCTAGGGAAAGAAACCATATATTCCCAGACATAATGGCACAGCATAATGCCTGTCCACTGGCCATCCGCAGACATACGGCACCCGTGGCGGTGCGGACGTACTGCGCGAGATGTCCGTTGCCAATGTCGACACTGTCTCGCTATGTGAAACAAAGTCAACATAGCGATTCAATACAAAACAGCGACGGAGAGCCCGATGTCCCCATTGCTGTGCTGTTCAACCTGTTCTGCCATGTTAAATGTGTGTAGCAGAGCGGGACTGCCCCAAAGTAAGCAACGGACATGTCCGTGGCTCAGTGAAAGCTGTCACGCAATGTTAAACCCATGTAACATAGCGAGACAGGTTATAAATACCGAGGTATAGTAATGGAAATAGGTCCGGTCGACCAGACCGTGTGCAATTACTATAACACGATCGACAACGAGCACGCCGGCCAATCAGCGCGCACGGCTAGGAATAATGGGGGGGGATATGGTATCATAGACACGGACAAACCGTGCCCATGTGACTCGTCTGACATTCGTACACGGTCAGGGCAGTTCCGTACACTAGGTGGACAAGAACAAACCCAAAGCACCACAGGAACACCCTGACAATCGAAGGCCTGTATGCGTAGGGGCTATAAGCCCCTGTGATCTGAATATCCCTGCGGTCACGACATATGCATCCTGGGCCTTGAGCGGTAGGGAATAAGGAATGCTTAACATGTAGTACCGCACTTTTCCCAGCAGGAGAATGGATGCCTGTGACGTACGTGAGTGCGGGGTGGGGTGGGGTGGGGGGGATATGTTAATGTAGCTAAGTACCATGGGTATGCATATAAATGAGACAGAACAGCTAACGTGTAGTGGTCACAGCAACCGGCAAACGTGAATGCAGTCCCATTTGAATTACGACTATAGAACATATAAATGTGAACGTGTACGTAATGCGTCCATGCTGCAAAGACAGTTACATGTGTAAAGGTGAAAGTGTGTTCCACACACGTCCGTCAACCGGATCAGAGATATGTTACCAACAGTCACAACTAATACAGACCACGTAACCACACAGACCCAGTAAACATATGTAACCAGAATACGGATATGCATGTGCGCCTGCGCGTAACCCACAATTAGGAAATGCAAGTGCGCGTGTGTGTGTGTGATCCACTCACAGCAGGGAAAGTTAATGCTGTGTCCTCCACGTTAGTTATACATGTCTCAAAACTGTCAGCCTCTGAAAGTATGGAATCGGACAATGCCATGTAAAGTACCGGTAGAAATAGTGAGAAACACATGCTATGTGATAAGACAAACATAGAATGTGGATAGAATAACGTGTGTGTTAGTAGTAGGGATTGACGACGGTTATGCATCTGTAACCTGACCCACTTGTCAGAAGGTGCCACCGTACGAATTGTGTTTAGTTGGCTCACACTTGTTGACCGGGCTAGGCTAGCTGGATATATGTCCAGTGTCAGCAGAGGCCTGTGGAGAAATGATCCACACACAATAATAGCACAACATACCAAAGTACTCATATATGTAACCAAAAAAGAACAACAATAGAAAGTGTCCTGAAAGGACTGGTTACATACAGATCCCAGATGACAGAGAAATATATGGCCAGTGGAAGCACGTCACAATTACGGGATCAGGTCCCTATAGAATCAAGAAGGTCTCACATGACACGCCAGCGAATTGCCAGATAGACACAGGTCAATGTAACACACAGCAAGATTAAGGGCCAACCAGCCGTACACCCTGCCAGAACCTGTACAGTGGAAAGGTATGGTATGGTAATAGATGTGTGTACACAGGTAATCCACAGACAGTAACAAAGCAAGGTATGAAACGAGGGGTTCACATGTATATATCTACACACAACAGTCCGACGGCCCGCATATATGACACATGGACATAGATATGTCACTCGAAAACAAGATGTAAACAACTACAGTTTATTTCATATCATATTTATATACAGTCATATTTATATTTAACATTGTGACTCTTATTTACATTTATATTTATACAAAATATGTATTTAATTGTACTTATTTATTCAATGATTTGGAAACTTAATACAACAATTATACACATTAATATACATAATATCATTATCAACACACTACATTCTAAGGTTTACTCACAACAATTATCAATTATGTTTCAATTTACTGATTGTATTGACCAATATTGTATTTATATTAACACATTGTTGTTGGATTAATGTTTCCATTAAGTTATGTATGCAACACTGATTTTTATATGTCACTTTATCTTTAAGACTTGGAGTACTGGCTACTTAACTATGAGCAAGTTTATTGATTAATTGTCTTTAAACTGACTCTGAAGGAAGAATATAAGGGATGACTATCTAATGTATTTTGTACTCTGATGATGCCCCATGTTAGTGGGTGAAAGCGCCAGTATCTTTGGACTGTGGAGTGTATCGTTTTGTCATCGTCTGTTTTGGTCTGGTTTATGTTCATTAATGTCTTTTATGAAGATGACCAGGACTCAAGGTTTGCTGTATTTCTGCTTACTGGTACATGGATATAGATATGCCAAGTAATACATAATATGGGTAGTCAAACAGACATCCGCGAATGGGGAACATACAGCATCAGTCAAAACCACTGGCCAGATGGTGACAGTCCAACAAGTTCTACACTTTACATATGCACACTGGT
Source organism: Protopterus annectens (assembly GCF_019279795.1). Classification (NCBI taxonomy): domain Eukaryota; kingdom Metazoa; phylum Chordata; order Ceratodontiformes; family Protopteridae; genus Protopterus; species Protopterus annectens. The sequence goes on along the minus strand of NC_056726.1, from coordinate 750,892,112 downwards.
GTCCATTGTAGGACTCCAAAATTGCTCGTCGCAATACCAGCTGCGATCGACGCAGAAGAAGTGACAGCCGTGACTACGGCACAGCTAGACATATGCACCACCAGCGTGTTTAAGGTTGTTGACAAGTGTCCATGAAATGCAGGACATATGAACAGAAATCCCCAGATTGTCGAGTCCATAGAAGTGCGTCCACATCCCAGTCCCGCACACATGAAGGATGTGTAATGTGTACCGTCGAGGGTTGCAGCCATGGAATCCTGGGTATGCAGAAATGGGGCTCGGTGTTCTTTGGCATATAATCCGTTGGCCCGCCCCGTGGGAGGGATGTGGGTATAGCACATGCCTTACTCCCCACTAATGATGCAAAGCATCCACCGGATAATGCTGAAAGCAGGTGTGAAATGTGTACAGCCCTATATCAGTGTCCAGTAGGCGATTCCCATGGATGGACACGCGTACGACCAAGATGGCACCCATAACTGGAAACCTGGCGGAATTACACAGCTGCAGTAAGGCATAGCACAGGAAATACAGATAGGGACTACATTAGAAATTCCCCATACAAAGTCAGACCGTCATGCGAATACCGGCGTACACAGCTCTCAATCTGCCATCACCAAAATGGGGATCACTCGCTTCCATAATGCGGAACAAATGGGCGACCTGTGTAACACATACTAATGGCTCACTAACAACTTCAACTAGGAAGGTCATAGGATGGTTAAACTATGCCGTTCCCACTTATAAAGAAGATCCTTTAATGAATTCATATGATTAATGTCAATTGCCCATGGATTACACCTAATCAACATAAAATAACCGCTGGCACCTTATGGCACACAATCCAAAAAACACATAGGTAGATGAAACAGTCAACGTAGAAATAGTCCAGGACAGTGCCCAAATGGTATAAAAAGGTTCCTTTATACACAAGTAAGCACTTTCACCCGTAGGCTCCTTCAGACTTATATATAACATAAAAGCATTCAGGATTTAAATATCCCTCCTTACATTTTCATTGGTCAATTTCTCATCAAACAATGAACAATTAACCCCAGCATATAAAGCGCAAACTCAATGTTAAATACTCACACATATATTAACATCTTTAAAAACATCTTATTAAAACATGTATTATATTATATTGTACTATGCCTAATTTTCATCAGTTATAAATATAACAATATATATAGAAAATATGTATATTATATCAATGTAAAACAGTGGTAAACAACTGAAAGAGTGGACTAATAGGTGTTAAATGTATAGATGTACCTAAACTACATTCCTGTTATTTGGGTTTAAGCCTCCTGCTTCTCAAAAGAGGCTTAATCTGTGCTTCATCATTCAACCCTGGTGTTTGGTCAGCTCTCCACCTAATAATCCATCTCAATTCGCATTCTAAAGTATAGTTGATAAGGTCCCCCCCTCTGGGATTAAAATCTAGCCTTTGTAAAACACTGAATTTAAAAGTATGCCTAGAACCCAAATCCTTATGATGTTTGGCCAAAGCATTTCTACTCTGATGATGCCCCATGTTAGTGGGTGAAAGCGCTCAGTATGTTTGGACTGCAGAGTGTATCGTCTCTGTCATCGTCTGTTTTGGTCTGGTTTATGGTCATTAAAGTCGTTTTTGAAGAAGACCAAGACTCAAGGTTTGCTGTATTACCATTCTGAGAGACAGTAAGCAATTCTTACTTGACTTATATGCGTATACTAGTCAACTGGATGATAACTCACAATACATACTGGTCACTTCAGACGTAGTTAGTCTGTGTACTGTTATCCCCAATGATATAGGGATACATTTTATACAGGAATACGTACGTAATCACTCTGATTATTCATCTGAGATAATTTATTTGTTAGCACTTTTCTTAGAAACTATTCTGTTGAATAATATCTTTATGTTTGGAGAAGAGATTTTCCTACAGAGGGATGGCATAGCTATGGGCACTGCCTGTGCCAATAGCTACGCCAACCTAGTGATGGCCTGCTGGGAGGAAAAAGTTCTTTTTAAGCTAGATCTTTTCCAGAGATTGTAGGCATATATCGGAGGTTTGTAGATGACCTTTTTTTCATTTGGCTTACTGATGTATATACACTCCTGGAACCCGTTGAAAGCATGAATAATTCTAAGAATTTTGTGAAATTTACATTGAATTCTTCAGTGAGTGAGATTTCCTATTTAGATGTCGCCATTAATAGGCTTAATAATGGCCTACACAATACCTCTATACATAGGAAACTTTGCCATAGGTATACATTACTTCACAGACACAGTATGCATCCTAGGTTTGTCTTTAATAATTTGATGAAAGGACAAATAATGAGGGCATCTAGACTCAATCCGACAGCTGAAGGTTATACGAAAGAGCTGGATGGATTGAGAGCTAAGTTCACACAAAGAGGTTATAACATAGAGAAGGTTGAACAGACAATATTGGAAGTTAATGAATCAAGAGGTACGATAACGAAACCCTATCTTCCAGAGTTTATTAGTACATCTGATATTAGTCAGACACCCACAACGGTTGACCTTAGGGCCCCCATGTTTTTCACGAAAGATGTCGTTCAGTTAAAACAATTCTCGGTTAAACACTGGGATATTTTACATCTGGATAATGATATTAGTAAGATTGTAGTCCCGAGACCCAATGTATTCTTCAAGAACAAACCAAATCTCAAAAGGTAGTTATGTAAACCTAAAAACACTTTGGCAAGGAAAAGTATGGATACACCTGGAATTAACACTGTACCATGTGGTAAATGTAATCAATGTGCACATATCCAAGATGGAACTCTCTTCGTACACCCTACCACGAAACAAACTTTTCATTTTAACACTTTAACAAATTGCACTAGTAAGAATGTTATATATCTGGCTAGATGTGTGGCATGCTCCGCAAGCTATAATGGCAAAACCAATAGGTCACTGAAAGAACGTGTTAGGGAGCATGTCTATCACATCAGAATAGGCTATGCATTTAATGCTTTGGCCAAACATCATAAGGATTTGGGTTCTAGGCATACTTTTAAATGCAGTGTTTTACATAGGCTAGATTTTAATCCCAGAGGGGGGGACCTTATCAACTATACTTTAGAATGCGAATTGAGATGGATTATTAGGTGGAGAGCTGACAAAACACCAGGGTTGAATGATAAAGCACAGATTAAGCCTCTTTTGAGAAGCAGGAGGCTTAAACCCAAATAACAGGAATGTAGTTTAGGTACAGCCATACATTTAACACCTATTAGTCCACTCTTTTAGTTGTTTACCACTGTTTTACATTGATATAATATACATATTTGTTATATATATTTTTATATTTATAATTGAAGAAAATTAGGCATAGTACAATATAATATAATACATGTTTTAATAAGATGTTTTTAAAGATGTTAATATATGTGTGAGTATTTAACATTGAGTTTGCGCTTATATGCTGGGGTTAATTGTTCATTGTTTGATGAGAAATTGACCAATGAAAATGTAAGGAGGGATATTTAAATCCTGAATGCTTTTATCCTATGTATAAGTCTGAAGAAGCCTACGGGTGAAAGCGCGTACTTGTTAATAAAGGAACCTTTATATACCATTTGGGCACTGTCCTGGACTATTGCTACGTTGACTGTTTCATCTACCTATGTGTTGTTTGGATTGTGTGCCATAAGGTACCAGCGGATATTTTATGTTGATTGGTATGTTATATATTATTATTTCGCTGGTTCCGTGCTCTGTTGGCTGGTTGAATACATGTTGGATATTTTATGGATTACACCTAAACCATTCCTAACACTGAATGTGTAACAGACCCTTCCAATGTGGAACTCTGAGGGAGTCCGAGGAGCATGACCCATCGAAGACCCCAAATGAGGTACGTCCCTCATAACCAGGTACACTGGAGAGGTATGCTGGCGTAGCCATGAATATGGATGTTATGAGTGTCACTACCCATGCAATGGAAATAGCGATCCCTATCATCCACCGCACAGTCCGGAATGCTTAGGCAGCAATCAGCTAGGAAGGCACAGCACTATGTGAAACGTAACAAGGGCAATGGCCAAACGTCAGGGTGTTTATACATAGTGACAACAGGTCAGGGTATGCAGGAGCTACCTGTCCAGAATACATGTACTGAACCGGTGATCCTAGGTGGATAGGTGGGAAGAAAGACAGCATGACAAATGTGCAAACATGCATATGTCCTACCCCGGTAACTGTGGATGACAACGTATGCCCCGCGAAGGTCAATGTGGAAGGTAAGCAGACACAAAGGTGACGTGTCCCCCAGTGTGCCATGAAGTGTCAACATAACAAATGTCAGGCCCCCACAGCCGTACGTGTGCCCCGCCACCGACGGGAAGCGCAAATACGATGCACACATATGGTACAGGAAAGAACAAGTAGTCTGGATAAGCATATGTAGACCTGTGTGAGGAACACAACTGTCTGCGTGGGTGTGCCGTGCAAATACAAAGTAATGCCATGTGGTCTGTCATGCTGCCACACACTGTGTGTGTATTGTAGGCAGACAGTAGGCATGTTGTAGTAGTCACATACCCTGCAACTGCACAGATGTACGCAGACTGAGTAGAGGTCTGCCTCATATGTCCGCTGTGTTCCACGTAACAGTAGCAGTCCAGTGGCCACATGATATCTGACGACAGGACACAACGACAAACATGCGAGGAAGACACCACATCTGACGGAAATGCCATACGCATGCATAACATATCACTGTGCCCACTATCAATGTTTCCAAGAGAAACATGACATGACTGGCCCCCAGTGTCCCACTATCTCCTAAGGCCGTGTCGAGATATACGTCCCCTGAGGTGGAGTGCTATGAACAGACACAGATACATGTATGTGGAAACACTAGGATCCACTCCAAAATGATGGGATGTGCTCATAGCCGGCCTTAGGCATAGGCCAACCCGGCGGCTGCCTAGGGCGCCGCACTAGCAGGGCCACCTTTCCAGTAGTTATGTCATGTAGGTACACCAGGATGGGGGCACCATGTGTTGTGGTGGTGGGCGCCATGGAGCCCTATCGCCTAGGGCAGCGGTTGATCTAAGGCCGCTCCCGTGCTGCCGTAGGAGGGGTAGTACGGTCCGCAGGTATGTGATGAAGTGCACATGAAACAGCAGTCTACAAGGATTACCCATAGTGGCGACACCTGCACAGACGGCTATAGCGGGACATACACACGACCATGCACACAGCTCAGATAGACATACACACACCATAAACAGGCAATGATACACAAGGTTTATGGCGTATGGGTACAGTGTCAGTACAGCAAGGATAGCTGTCTGCCACGATATCCAGCAGATGTCTCTAGGGCGTGCCGGAATACGGACTTTGCATGGACAATGAGTAGATATGCATCGTACCACAGTTCTATGTGTCAGCCATGCAAATATGCGATACATGGGACAGACAGCTGTCCATGCAAGAGCAGCGCTATGGGCATAACATAAGTATGTATATATACATCGAGAGAGATACAGACGGACACATGTGGCAAGGCCGGGAGTGTAACGTACACAGCACCACCCCACCACACCACAGCAGGGCGCACGTGGAGAACACGCTACAGAGGTCGCCAACCACAGCAGGCACACAAGCAGTCCACGAGCTGCGTCTCACCATCCACAAACACAGAGATGTTGGCAGGATATAAGTGTTCTGCGGAACCTCTAAAGCCATAACCTATGAACCCATGCGGCTGGGAGCATAGACACACACACACACAGCTGGCAGGCATGGGGATTGACCTTACCCCCACCTACCCAACCGCACGACAGTATGACACAGGTATGGAACGCGCTACGTGGACCACTGAACACAGCACCGTCAGAGGCATACGTCTAGGTGGGTGACAACATCCGTAAAGGAATAGATGCCGATAGCCAAGGTATGTGTTGCGAAGCGTCTAAAAGAACTACTCTCTCCAGGGGCAGCTGTAAACACACACACACCTCACACACACACGGGGAAGGGCCGGGAGTTGAACCTACGCCTACCTACATGAACACACTACAGCATGATGCATTTACAGAATGCGCTACCGAGATTACTGAGCACAGCACTGTCAGAGGCATACTTCTAGACGGGTGACATCATCCGTAAAGGAATAGCTGACAATAGCCAAGGTATGTGTTGCGAAGTGTCTAAAAGCATGACCATCTCCAGAGGCAGCTGGAAACACACACACACACACACACACACACACACACACACACACACACACGGGGAAGGGCCGGGAGTTGAACCTACGCCTACCTACATGAACACACTACAGCATGATGCATTTACAGAATGCGCTACCGAGATTACTGAGCACAGCGCTGTCAGAGGCATACTTCTAGGCGGGTGACATAATCCGTAAAGGAATAGCTGACAATAGCCAAGGTATGTGTTGCGAAGCGTCTAAAAGCATGACCATCTGCAGAGGCAGCTGGAAACACACACACACAAAGGGAAGGGCCGGGAGTTGAACCTACGCCTACCTACATGAACACACTACACCATGATGCATTTACAGAACGCGCTACCGAGATTACTGAGCACAGCGCTGTCAGAGGCATACTTCTAGGCGGGTGACATAATCCGTAAAGGAATAGCTGACAATAGCCAAGGTATGTGTTGCGAAGCGTCTAAAAGCATGACCATCTGCAGAGGCAGCTGGAAAAACACACACACACACCTCACACACACACACGGGGAAGGGCCGGGAGATGAACCTACGCCTACCTACATGAACACACTACAGTATGATGCATTTACAGAACACGCTACCGAGATTACTGAGCACAGCGCTGTCAGAGGCATACTTCTAGGCGGGTGACATAATCCGTAAAGGAATAGCTGACAATAGCCAAGGTATGTGTTGCGAAGCATCTAAAAGCATGACCATCTGCAAAGGCAGCTGGAAACACACACACACACACACACACACACACACACACACACACACACACACGGGGAAGGGCCGGGAGTTGAACCTACGCCTACCTACATGAACACACTACAGCATGATGCATTTACAGAACGTGCTACCGAGATTACTGAGCACAGTGCTGTCAGAGGCATACTTCTAGGCGGGTGACATCATCCGTAAAGGAATAGCTGACAATAGCCAAGGTATGTGTTGCGTCTAAAAGCATGACCATCTGCAGAGGCAGCTGGAAACAGACACACACACACACACCTCACACACACACGGGGAAGGGCCGGAAGTTGAACCTACGCCTACCTACATGAACACACTACAGCATTATGCATTTACAAAACGCGTTACCGAGATTACTGAGCACAGCTGTCAGAGGCATACTTCTAGGCGGGTGACATCATCCGTAAAGGAATAGCTGACAATAGACAAGGTATGTGTTGCAGCGTCTAGCATGACCATCTGCAGAGGCAGCTGGAAAAACACACACACACACCTCACACACACACACACGGGGAAGGGCCGGGAGATGAACCTACGCCTACCTACATGAACACACTACAGCATGATGCATTTACAGAACACGCTACCGAGATTACTGAGCACAGCGCTGTCAGAGGCATACTTCTAGGCGGGTGACATAATCCGTAAAGGAATAGCTGACAATAGCCAAGGTATGTGTTGCGAAGCGTCTAAAAGCATGACCATCTGCAAAGGCAGCTGGAAACACACACACACACACACACACACACACACACACACACACACACACACACACACGGGGAAGGGCCGGGAGTTGAACCTACGCCTACCTACATGAACACACTACAGCATGATGCATTTACAGAACGTGCTACCGAGATTACTGAGCACAGCGCTGTCAGAGGCATACTTCTAGGCGGGTGACATAATCCGTAAAGGAATAGCTGACAATAGCCAAGGTATGTGTTGCGAAGCGTCTAAAAGCATGTCCATCTGCAAAGGCAGCTGGAAACACACACATACACACACACACACACACACACACACACACACACAGGGAAGGGCCGGGAGTTGAACCTACGCCTACCTACATGAACACACTACAGCATGATGCATTTACAGAACGTGCTACCGAGATTACTGAGCACAGTGCTGTCAGAGGCATACTTCTAGGCGGGTGACATAATCCGTAAAGGAATAGCTGACAATAGCCAAGGTATGTGTTGCGAAGCGTCTAAAAGCATGACCATCTGCAGAGGCAGCTGGAAACAGACACACACATACACACACCTCACACACACACGGGGCAGGGCCGGGAGTTGAACCTACGCCTACCTACATGAACACACTACAGCATGATGCATTTACAGAACGCTACCGAGATTACTGAGCACAGCTGTCAGAGGCATACTTCTAGGCGGGTGACATCATCCGTAGGAATAGCTGACAATAGCCAAGGTATGTGTTGCGGCGACTAAAGAACTACTCTCCAGGGGCAGCTGGAAACACACACACACACACACCCTCACACACACACGGGGAAGGGCCGGGAGTTGAACCTACGCCTACCTACATGAACACACTACAGCATGATGCATCTACAGAACGCGCTACCGAGATTACTGAGCACAGCACTGTCAGGAGGCATACCCCTAGGTGGGTGATATCATCTGCAGAGGCAAGGCAGCCGATAGGGAATGAAGACAGAGTGCGCAGTCACACAGCATGTTACCATCCCAAGGTGGGTGTACAGTAACACGGTAGTGCTGCACTCTGGAATACCAACTAACTACGGAGCACAACATCATGACATGGATACGGGATGCACCACAGACAGTATACCCTATGAGAGGGCAACCGGCGTGCATGATGTAGGCAGCCATTGTGGCATATCAACCACATATGACTCACCTGGACGGCCACCATGGCTATGCAGGATGTCATTGGCCATGGCTACACGCCTAGTAGCAGACATCGGTGCCAACTGTACTGTGTACCCCCGAATGGCGTACTGGGCATGCCCTCACACCTAGCGGTCGCGAAGGGGAAACATACATGCACACGGGGTATCTTCACAGACGTGCGCGGTGTGCACTGTACTGTGTGTCCATCTACACAGCTGCTTACTGGGCATGCTCACACACTTAGAATCTGCAGAGTGCAGACATGCATACACATGGGGTGGAATCATGGAAGGGCAGAGTGTGGACCGTCGTGTGTGTCCACCTACACAACAGCAACCCGGGCATGCTCACACACGTGGCGGTTGCAAAGGGGAAACATACATGCACACGGGGTATCTTCACAGACGGGCATGGTGTGCACTGTACTGTGTGTCCATCTACACAGCTGCTTACTGGGCATGCTCACACACTTAGAATCTGCAGAGTGCAGACATGCATACACATGGGGTGGAATCATGGAAGGGCAGAGTGTGGACCGTCGTGTGTGTCCACCTACACAACAGCAACCCGGGCATGCTCACACACTTAGTATGTGCTACGCGCCGTCCGGCATGCAGATGGAGTGTACACACCGCAAGTCACGGTCAGGTAAACCCGTACACACGCACAGGGTGGACACACATGCAGTTACACGTACATACACAGATGACATCACAGGCGTCACACGGGTGCAGGCTGAACATGTACACACTGCAGTGAACACTGTAGCTGCCATGCCAGCACCATGTCATCGGTGCAGCAGTATGCCTCACGGTCCAGCAACAGCATGTGACATATGTCCACAGGTCTATATGGCGGTGTACACCCGTCATGCAGAGTACACATGTACTATCAATGATCCCACAGGTGTGATGTAGTCCGCCCATATCGGTATACATGGACAGGCGTGCTCCACACATACCACGGGCCTGACACAGATATGACACATGACTGCAGCTGTACCACAGTGAAACAAAGTCCGGATATGTCATATATGGGATTGTCTGGCTGTGTGCATGGACTGCACACAGGACACATACGAAGCCTGTGATGTACCACATGCATAACACTGGCGTACGCGGTAATACACACACGAATGGAAGGTGGACACATGTCTGTGGTATGCTCCCCCTACAGGGTGTAGCGGTGTTGACTGGGACACATACCCTTGTACAGTTTGCCTGTGACAGCTGTGATACCATGCCACAGTCCATGTTCCATGTATGTCGACACACATGTCACAACGTAGCAATGCATACACACATGGCAACAGGGGATACATGTGACACGTGTACTGTGCATGGTGCAGCCATGCATGAGCGGTGTCCGATGTCCATAACACAGTTGCAACCCCTACCACATGCATACCCATCATGGGGGCCGTCATATGGTGGCATAGTAACAGCATGCATGGCGGTATGTGTGTACATCATGTGTTTAAACATCTGTCCACATGCATGTGTGCAGGTGGTGGTCACAGGTGTGTCACACACCATCCTACCCTGCCATGTGCATACAGTCTGCTATGTCGCCGTTACATGACAGTGCTGCCATAATGCATACCCATCGGTCAGGTGTCATCGACCATATGTCACATGGCTACTGTAACACCTACCACCTCCCAAGTGCATATATCGGCACAGCTGCCGGATACAGTGTTGGTACGCATAATGCACTACATACCGCTGCATGCCTGCACATATCCCATATAGCGGGTGTGGCATTCCCAGCACCGACATGTGTGCAGGAATGTGTGCCCATGAATGCCACAGATCGGGGGACTATGTCCCACGTGCCACACATCACTGTACACCATGGTAGAGATCTGTACATACCTCAGTGTGGGGTGCATGGATGTGGATGGTGCAGTACATGCAACACGTCGTCCCTCCGTGTAGACATGTGTGGTCACCACCATGTCAGTGTGTCAACATGTGTGTATGTCTGCTGCCTGTTGTGAGGGTGTATGCAGATATAATGTTGTGAACGGACACTAACCACACAGGGTGACCATCCCGTACTGGTGCTGCATTGTACGACCCTGTCAATGCCATAGGTGTGAGCCATACTGGCCACCTGTGCAAGTCCGCCCCCTGTGACATGGCATGTGGGTGCATTGTATTGTGAGGGTGCTGACCACACAGGCAAGTGTCCCCATCTGCACACAATGGGGTGTGCGCCATAGTGGTGTACACCCCGCGATTGCGGACATATTCCTGTACCGGTACAGCATCCTACTGCTGCACAGCGTGCACCACAGCTGACAGGTGACACCTGCGGTCAGTCGCCAGCACGCTGTGTACGACACCTGCAGAATGTCACCATACCTGTACTGTGTCATGCCATGTATGTGATGTCTCTGTCCACCGTAGCCTGTGGCACCGACCACAGGCATCAGGTGCAGTATATGTGTGGACATGTGTGTCATGTACCGTGTAAACAATGTTACACTATATCTGGCTCCGTGGTCCGCAGGTTTACACGTAGAACTTCTCTACTTGCAATCTAAACTGTCTGTTCTCTATCACAAAAGCTCAGCACCTGCTCCCACAGTATTCTTACATAGATAAAGTACATGTATACTAGACGGAGTACTACACTAGCCAAGAATCCCCTTGAGTACCCACTTCTCTATAGGTCCCTTCTGACCCAGTTACACAGCAAATGCATTCACGTTCTCTGGCATGTCGAAGGGTCAATTGCTAGCGACCTCTCCTGTTCAGCTGGTGAATCTGGGCATCCTGAGTCAATGTTACAGGTGCCTCATGGACATGGACAACCCGCACCTCCCCCACTAAACAAAATACATGTGAGAGATGCAACTATATAGCCAAACAGGAGGCTGAGCTCTCTCAAACCATGACCGGCAAGACCAAACGGGAGGAGAAGGACACCACGCACACCACAAACCCAGTGTCACATGGAACTACCACAAATGCTAAACAAACGCATGAACACACAAAGACATACTCGGAGGCACTGTTAAAACATGTAACAAACCTAATGAGGCCGCCGAAGCAGACACCCAAGCAACTGCCTCCACAAGACATAGGACATGCAACACACAGTTCTCAACGTCAGTGTGCTAAACAGTCACAGCCCTTAAGGCCACACACAATGCCAGACACACTTGTAATAGGTGAAGCCATAGTCAGACACACCGACGTCCCACCCACCAGACTGAACAAGGGAATGATCACAGTAGGCTGCCTGTCGGGCGCTGGAATCTGCCACATAACACAAGCACTCAGGTCACTCCGCAGCATGTACAAGTATGATGCGGTCATTGTCCATGCTGGTGTCAACGACCGGAGACATACCTCCCTGGGATACATGAAAGGAGACATAGAGGGGCTCTCAGATTGTGTAGCCCAGGCCAGCATGACCCTGAGCAGTATCCCACCCTCATCAAGAATGATGCCACAATACTGAGTCCGAATGATCACCCTTGATAATTGGCCTGATTACCGGTGTCAGTCTGAGGGGGTCCAATGTCCTCTTGCCTGGGATGACATGCTTGACACGCCACGCTCCTTCACAAGGGACGGCTTGCACCTGTTGCCCCTGGGCTTCAAGAGTTTGGCAAAGGCTCCTGCCACCCCCACAGTGCCCACTGCAGGCAAGGCTGAAATGATAAACCTACCGCCCTAGACTACAAACCTGGAAAAAACTAAGGGTAATACTGCTCAATGCCAGTAGTCTACGCCCAAGCTGCACGCCCTCAAAAGCCCTCCTCAGTATGGAGGACATCGATGTCAGTGCTGTGACTGAAACCTGGTTCAGGGCTCCTGAGAGCACCCCAGCACTATCAGGTCATACTTCATATCACGCATTCAGGGCCCTAACCCGGACCGAACCACAAAAGGAGGGGGAGTCTCCATTTCCATGAAGGATACCCACACCTCCAGGTTGGCGGAAATGCACGTAGCAGCGGGGACCATCCAGGTGCAATTAACCATGGGTAGGACTGCCCTACAGTTTGTTGCATGCTACAGACCACCCTCCCAAACCCAGGATACCCGCACAGCCTTCCTGAAGACACTGGGGAGTATGAATGCTCTCACAACACCATCATATTGGGTGACATCAACCACCCATACATAGACCGGGAACATTACCCAGGACCCAACACCCTACACCAAAGGTTCCAGGTGTTCATACACCCGAATGCTGTGGAACAACTATGCACCATACCCACAAGGGGAGGAACTATACTAGTCCTGATCATCACACATGGGGACGACATGCTCCACACAGGATGTACATCCCTCAACGGTGAGGTCAGACCATATAGTGATCTCACTGGAGATCCGCATCCCGCCCCCAACACCGGCAAGGCAGACCACAGTGAAGACCTCTCCACAGCGAACCCCGCACGTCATACGACTGGTGTGGTACCCTACAAGGCCTCCATGCCAGTGGAAAACACAGGCCACGCTGCTGAAACCCTTACAAATGCCTTCTACGAGCACCCCCAGGAATGTCTGGATCAAGCAATCCCTAATAACATCAGGACCTTGTCCACCAAAGGCAGGCACACGGTCTGGTGGACCCCAGCCATAAACAAACCGTACAACAAGAGGTGAAAGCTACTACATGACAGAGCAATATCACTACCAGGGAAGGCATCACTGATCAATACTGGCAGTAACATACGATCACTCATACAATCATCCAAGGCCGCCTGTGGGAGAGGACTTGCAAAGGACACATAAGACAACCATAAGGCCTTCCTTAGCTATGGTAGGAACATGGGTTGAAGCTCACAGTTATGCTCGGAATTAGTCCAGAATGGTACAATGATCACTGAACCCACAGACATTGCCAACAAACTGGCAGACAGGTTCCGTGCATATATCTACCCTCCCTCCCCCCCCAAGAGGGGAGGTATCTATCCCACCAGAGTCTAGCCTCCCAAACATCTTGAATGCCCAGGTGAGAGCTGCTCTCTGTAAAGCAGAGAACACAGCATCAATGGAACCGGACGGTGTCCCCGGCTGTGTGCTACACAACCTCAATGAGGGCCTCAACCCGCACATAAGGCTGCTGTTTAATCTTAGCCTTACTACAGGCTACGTACCCGATGGATGGCATACGGCAACTGTGGTCCCACTCCACCAAGGCGGTGCTCCTACGGACTCTGGACATCACCGCCCTATAAGCTTGACGAGCCTTGTCTGCAAAGCTATGGAGGGGACCATAATGGAGCCCATAAATGAAGACATTGGGGAACGACAAATACTGGAACATACCGACATCGGCTTAGTCAAGGGCAGATCCTGCCTCCTGAACCTGGTCGACCTGTTCGGAAGAGTCACTAAGGCCATTGATGGGGGTACGTCGGTTCGCACAGACTACCGTGACCTGGCGACAGCGTTCAAACCAAACTCCACGCGGGCATCATAGAAAGGCTCACCAGCATAGATGTAGAGCCATATGTCACACGATGGGTTGCCAACCGGATGAAGGTCAGAACCCACAGGGTTAGTGTTCCTGGTGCCATGTCAGACTCCAAGCCGGTCCCAAGTGGTGGCCCACAGGGCTCAGTCCTGGGCCCCCTCCTGTTCGGCATTCAACTTTCCGACGTGCATGCAAACATAGGGGGATTGTGGCAGACAAGGTATGCAGATGACTGCAAAACCACCACCATAATCAACACCCCATCAGACACAGACATCCACCTGAGGTCTCATAGAAATGGATAACTGGTGCCAGAGCCATGGCCTGAAGCTACATGCCGGGGAAGGTATAGACCTACCCTTTGGGAAAGACAAGTTAACCCCGAATTACCACATAGGTGGTAATCCATTAAACATGGTTGACGTGATCAGGGACCTGGGGACCCAACTTGTCGGTAACCTCTCTTGACACTCACATTGCCAATGTGGTTGGGAAGACATTCCACATTGCCCACCTGGTCATGAAGGGATTCACATCCAGATCAGGGGAGGTCATTGTACCCCTGTACTCTTCACGCATCAGACCAATGATTGGGTACAACGCCCCATTCGGAATGTACCTAACCCGACACCTGCAGCAGTTGGAAGGACCCCAAACGTTCCCCAACACAGGGATAAAGGGGCTGAAACATATGTCACACGCTGCCCGACTGAGGGAACTCCGGCTCTATACCTTCTCATACCGTCTGCTCCGAGGTGATCTGTGCCTGACATACAAGGCCATGTCCAACCTGGGTTTCATGGACATGCTCCACCTCCTAGGATCCAAACAACCACAGGCACGAGAGCAACAGACACAAACCTCAACACGGATATAAATAGGACGTGCTGGAGGGACAGGTTCATCGCCCAGAGACTCCCTACACCATGGAACAGATTCCCAGCCCTTGTGAAGCAGAGCCCCTCACTGACTCTGTCCAAAAGTAATCCTGACGTGTGGATGGGAGATTGTATGTATGCCCCAGGAATCATCTCTGTGTCACTACTGGACAGAGGGACAGCAGACCAATGGATATAGTATCCTCATCCTAAGGGGTGGTGAAAGCCACACACACTCTGGCTAGGCTTACACATGCCATAGGGCACACAGCCTAGTATGTACCTATGCACCTATGTACCTATGTAGGTGTCCAGGCAGGTTGCGGGTACATGTGGTATGCTGATATTGCCAGATGTGCCTGTGGGTAACCCACAGCTACACGTGGGGGACTGATAACAGTGCTCCCAGTAGGCACATGCGAGTACACCATATGAGGCATACAGGTTAACAGAACCAACATGGTGCTACACATGTAACCGTCACACATACTGTGTACACAGCTCAATGCATGCTGCACCTGCACTACATGGTATGTCTGCTGCATGATGACAGTACACAACCCATGTCACATACGCACCTGTCACTTGGTATACACAACCAATGCAACATACACATCACACGCTATGTGTACACAGGTATCACATACACCTCTCACTATCTTGTCCACCCTGTGCATCAGAATATATTTGCATAACCGTGCACTGATGGTGTGGATGACAGTGATGCGGCAGAGGCTTCATCATATGCACAGGGTGATATGTCTGCCAGGGGCATAGGCTGTACCAATGGATGACATCATGTGTGTGTGTAAGGGCCGGTGCATTTACTGGGCATGACTGTGCAGAATGCATGTGGATGTGGTGGAGCCCTACAGTTGTGTCTGCCGTGTGTGGGTATGTGTGTACACAGTTCAGCCATACGTGATGCCTACACGGGGTATAGTTGGCAGCCCCAGACTGTACAGTGCAGGCTGTACGGCTCACTGTGTCCGTCTGCGGCCACGTGACCCGTACCTGCCTGGGGTCGCACGGGCACTACCGGGTGGTGGTATGGAGTGGCCACTCTCCGATGACACATGTCCGCTGGAACCGTGTACACGCTGGGACCGGCCAGGGCCACGTCCATGTGGCCTGCTGTGTCCTGGTGTGGTCGGTGTAGCACCACCTGCACTGCTGCTGCTACCGGCACTGTGTGAGTGGGCATGAGAGGTGGCACGCACATGTCGACCTACACTAGGTGGTGTTGCTGGCCTACGGCCACGTGTCCTACGCCTCACCCCTACCAGGTGTTCCAGCACAGACAGCTCACGCTCGCGGATTGACATGCCTCGGTCGAGGATTCCAACCATCTCACCTAATCGCCTATCCAGTACATTAGCAATCTGCTGTTGAGCATTCGCCAATGACTGGATGTTCTCATTTAGGGAATGGATTGCGGCCCTCTGCAGCCTCTGCCCTTCTTGGGTCTGCCATTCAGCACGTGCCTGTGCTGCCATTACAGTCTGGAACATGCGTCTGGTGATACCAGCTGCTGCACCCTGTACAGCAGGTGCATGTCTGCCAGAGGTCCTCCTACGAGCAGCACCAGCCACATGCCTGTGTGGCACATCACCAGTCATTACACTGGCAACATGGTGTGTACGCGCACCTTCTGTAGCCACCACACATTCCTGCTCAATGCCAACAGACGCTGACTGTCCTTCCTCTATGGGCAACAGTGATGTGGTGTGTGTCGGCATCAGAACCATGTGCGGGGATGAGGGGGACATAGGTGGGATGGTAACCAATGGCACAGCTTCTGCCCCTGACAACCCTGCCTGTACCTCATGCATATGGTCATCACCGCTAGTATCTGTGGGGACACTAGCATCAGATGGACCGCAGGAGGGGAACGGACCTACACCACCTGTGAATACAAAGACATACTGTAAGATACATTACACACATGCAGACACACAGGCAGACACACACACACACACACACACACACACACACACACGCAGACACGCACGCAGACACACACACACAGACACACACACGCACGCAGACACACACACGCACACACATGCACGCAGACACACACACACGCAGATAAACACACGCAGACACACACACAGAATGCATGTGGATGTGGTGGAGCCCTACAGTTGTGTCTGCCGTGTGTGGGTATGTGTGTACACAGTTCAGCCATACATGATGCCTACACGGGGTATACTTGGCAGCCCCAGACTGTACAGTGCAGGTTGTATGGCTCACTGTGTCCATCAGCGGCCACGTGACCCGTGCCTGCCTGGGGTCGCACGGGCACTACCGGGTGGAGGTATGGAGTGGCCACTCTCCGATGACACATGTCCGCTGGAACCGTGTCCATGATGGGACCGGCCAGGGCCACGTCCACGTGGCCTGCTGTGTCCTGGTGTGGTCGGTGTAGCAGCACCTGCACTGCTGCTGCTACCGGCACTGTGTGAGTGGGCATGAGAGGTGGCACGCACATGTCGACCTACACTAGGTGGTGTTGCCGGCCTACGGCCACGTGTCCTACGCCTCACCCCTACCAGGTGTTCCAGCACAGACAGCTCACGCTCGCGGATTGACATGCCTCGGTCGAGGATTCCAACCATCTCACCTAATCGCCTATCCAGTACATTAGCAATCTGCTGTTGAGCATTCGCCAATGACTGGATGTTCTCATTTAGGGAACAGATTGCGGCCCTCTGCAGCCTCTGCCCTTCTTGGTTCTGCCATTCAGCACGTGCCTGTGCCGCCATTACAGTCTGGAACATGCATCTGGTGATACCAGCTGCTGCACCCTGTACAGCAGGTGCATGTCTGCCAGAGGTCCTCCTACGAGCAGCACCAGCCACATGCCTGTGTGGCACATCACCAGTCATTACACTGGCAACATGGTGTGTACGCGCACCTTCTGTAGCCACCACACATTCCTGCTCAATGCCAACAGATGCTGACTGTCCTTCCTCTATGGGCAACGGTGATGTGGTATGTGTCGGCATCAGAACCGTGTGCGGGGATGAGGGGGACATAGGTGGGATGGTAACCAATGGCACAGCTTCTGCCCCTGACAACCCTGCCTGTACCTCATGCATATGGTCATCACCGCTAGTATCTGTGGGGACACTAGCATCAGATGGACCGCAGGAGGGGAACACACCTACACCACCTGTGAATACAAAGACATACTGTAAGATACATTACACACACGCAGACACACAGGCAGACACACACACACGCAGACATGCACACGCATGCAGACACACACACACACACAAACACACGCAGACACACACACGCACACACACACACGCATGCAGACACACACACACGCAGATACACACACGCAGACACACACACATGCAGACACACACACGTAGACACACACACACGCAGACACATCATGCATGTGATATTGCAGATGGCATGCAGCATTCCCACACCACAGCTCAGAGAATGCAGGCCAGACATTAATAGTGGTAGTATGCATACTGCCCTGGGGTGCACACTACATCAAGCAGGTGTCATATCAGTAGGCATGCAGTACACACATTCATGGTAGTTTGCAGGCATCACCGTGATACACCATGTGGCCACAGGCAGGTTAACAGTACACATGGCTGGCATCACTTTGACATGTACTCCGCCGACATGTGCGATAACATGTGGACATGTGACAATGGTGTCCCACCACATGCACCGCATCATACTGGGCATCACAGTGCAGTGTTATGTGTACAGGCTACAGATAGAATGCATGTGTAACAAAGATGTCTGTGCAGGTGGGGTTGGTGTGAGCCGTGTACATAGCTATACAGTGGGGAGTACAGGCACTGTGCCACTGCATGGCAACAGGACACAGGTATGTTTCTGTGCGATGCATAACATGGACGCATTGCATTGCCATGTCTGCAACACAGTCATGCTGTTCCACAGCACGTATATGGTAGACATTGGTGGCACCTCCGGTGGCTGCAGACAGGCATTCCGGTTGTCTGGTGTACCACATCAAATGTACAGGTGGTCCACTATGGCTATGATCGCACTATGTGTGGACAATGTGCAACGGTGTCTATCCACACCAGACGTACTGTGTGGCAACATGCCTGTGGCTATCACCCATGGCCATGTTTGACTGGGTCATGGACAATTGTGTGTGATGGGCATCGTGTACCCATCCCTGTGGTGGCCCATGTGACATACACCCATACAATCCATATGAACCAGGAATCCAGGACGCCAATTAGATAATGTAGGAACAATCCATCTTTAATAAAACCAACAGTTTTAGCGCTTTCATCTCGTGATAGAGACTTCATCAGAAACAATTAACCACATTTAATTAAACATTTATATAGTGTTTGAATCAATGACATCACATAATAATTAACATTTAAACCAACACCAACATAAAAATGTATATGAAGCTAGACTGTATATATTAAATATATATACCTATTGTATTGTTGTAAAATTTCATTTTAGTATATAATGGCACCTTGGGTCTTATTTAAAACACAAAATTTAATTTAAAAACTTTATTAAAATACATTGTTATATAATAACTTCTGAATAATAAATAATAAATAAATATATTATAGAAGTTATATAAAAAAGTTATATGAAAAATTGTGTGAAAATATCTCAACTAATGTATAAATATGTAAACTTGTTCCAATTGAACATTTCAATTTTAAAATGTAAAAAATAGTATATATAAAAAATGTATATATATATATATATATATATATATATTATATATATATATATATATATATATATATATATATATATATATATATATATATATATATATATGTTGTTCAAATATTGTTAGCCCTTTCAATAAGTAATGGTACTAATGATTTCACCTATAGCTAACAATGACAGACTTTCTATTAACAATGTTATTCACAAAGACAGTGGCGTTACACCGGTTTTTCATCCGGTGACAGTCTCTCAACAGGAGGCTACTAACAGATTTGACAAGGTTTTTCTAAAAAATATTGTTTTTCTGCTGGCGAAAATGTTACTCAAAATGACAATGACTTCAATCATGCAGATAAGGATTATCATAATGCTTCCTTAAAAGAACTAATTTTTCCTATGGAAAAAAAGACTTTTCAAATGCAAAAGTATTGAAATTGACATTGCATACCTAAAACAATGTATTGATTTAAAAATTGTGCCACAGGGACTTAGAATTTACAAATTTCCTTTTGGCATTGACTATTCAGATGAAATTTTGACTGATTTTTGTGATTATTTTAATGAAATAGGCCTGGGTCTTTTAAGAAAAACTGTACACTATTACGAAATTCAAAAAGAACATGTTTTTAAGGATGTACAAAGTTTAGATAATAAAATTAGAAATGATTTATTGTGTTCACATTATAGTACTATGTATTTTAAAATGTTGGACAGGGTTGAAAATAGATGCCTTAACATTTTTCAAAAGAAAAAACGTAAAATTAGTAGGGATCAGAAGAACTACCAAGATAACGTGGTATACATCAACAAAAACCACAATGCATCTTACAACAAGTTTAATAGAAACAAGCCTATGTATAAACAACATCATGGACATGGTAGTGTCGATTTTCCCCAAAGGTATTCACCCACTTCTGTGGACCATTATGCAGGGCACACGGATGAATGGGTGGAGGAAGGGATGAGCATACAAAATCCAGAGGAAAGGGATTTTCCCATTCTCAGGCGCTCGGAGAGACTGGCACTGTATTACAACAAGAAAGGGGAATACAACAGAACTTACTATCCCCAGAAAAGAAATCAGTTTCCCCATCCCATGAATTCATACTAGACCCGGACACTTTTGATATTCCTTCTACACCAGATGAAAATATTGTTTTTAAAAGAGGGGGTTTCACTATTTACAATTACTCGGATTTGATTATTACTGATGACCATTTTAACCTTTTTTCAAAGGGCATCAAGTTTATTCCATCTAATAGAGGTGATCTTGCAGAAAATATAGAAGCTTTGAAGCTTTTTGTGAGAAAATTAAACTTAGAGATACTCTTAGAACATTTGCAGGACAATGTTAGAAACACTACAGACATGGACATGAGATTAAAAAAGAAGAGTGTGTATAATCCACCTTTACATCCCCTACCTGAAACTTATGAAAAATTGGTCATGGAAGATATATATAATGAATTCAAACAAAATTATAGGTCGGATTATTGGAATTTAACTAAGAGTGAGTTTAATTTACTATGTGACTTAAGACATGATCACAGCATTCGCATTATGGTTCCCAACAAAGGTGAGGGAATTGCAATTTTCAAGAGTATGGATTATTCCAACGCCATGCAAAATGTATTATTTGACGAGAATACTTATAGTCATACTTCCAAAAATCAAATCAACATTTCTTATTCCAGAATCAATAGTTATTTAGATGAATATCTTTTGGAAGGGAGAATTAGTCCTAATGAGTATGACTTTCTTTCTACAAAATTTCCTAAAATTCCGGTATTTTTTGGAATACCAAAAATACATAAGGATATTTTCAGGCCTCCTTTCAGACCAATAGTGGCAGCTAAGGGATCTAAAACACATTCACTATCTGTATTCATTGATTCTTATATACAACATGTAGTTCACAAGACCCCTCATTTATTAAAAGATTCATGGGAATTTCTAAAAAGTGTCAAACAAGATTTATTTCAAGATGATGTTCTGTTTTTAACCATAGACGTAAAGGACTTGTTCACATGTATTCCCAAAAATGAAGGGATGACTTTGTTTGAGGAAGTACTATTTAAATTCTCGGACCTTGAGAATGATAAGGTAAATTTAATATGTGAATTGATGAACATAGTTCTTGAAAACAATTTCTTATGTTTCGAAGGGGAATTTTATCAACAAGTTACTGGTGTACCTATGGGTGCTACTTGTTCACCAGTATATTCCAATTTGGTCCTATTAGGATGGGAAACACAATATGTATTTGACGGCCCATTTTGGCCCCATATTAAACTATATCTCCGATACCTGGATGACATTTTTATTTTGTGGGGAGGCTGTGAAGAAGAAATCATTAAATTTATAGACTACATCAATTGTAGTACTGCCTTCCTTTCTTTTACTTTTCAATACAACACAATGAGTATTAATTATCTTGATACTTGTATTATCAAAGACAAATCTAATAAACAGTTTAAATCAAAAATATTCAGAAAGAAAACATTCTGCAATGCCTACTTACATTTTGAGAGCTACCATCCTATATCACAAAAGGTTAGTATAATAAAAGGGCAAGCTATTAGAATTGCCAGGATGACCTCCAACAAAGAAGACCTGGAATATGAATTCACTTTGTTAAGAGAAATGTTTTTGGAGAGGGGATACCCTACAGATTTGATTAATTCCACTCTACAAAATGTTTACCATCAATGGGGTCAAAAATACATCCCCCTATTAGGTTCTTCTGAAAACACTACAGTCGGGGGAGGGAACATTCACGATTTTAACACCACTTGTGTTTTAACATATAACACAAGAACCCCTGCTATCAAAAACATTTTCCAAAAGAATTGGAATATTTTCAGATCAAATGATGGTATATACAAGAAATTGGGTAATACACCCAGATTTGTCAACAAAATGGGTTTTAATATGAAAAAACGTTTGGAATACAAAAGACCTAATATTTTCCAAAACAAACAAGGTACAAAAAGATGTGGCATGTGTCACTATTGTTCTTATATTTGTGTTGAGCCAACTTTAATATTAAACAACATTATGAACAGCAAGGTACACTTACAAAATGGTAATTGTAACACCAGAGGAGTGGTATACCTGGCTTTGTGTTGTACCTGTAAATATTTTTATGTAGGCAAGACTGAACGACTTCTTAAAAACAGAATTTATGAGCATCTAAATGATATTAAGAATCACAAGAACACTAATGCTCTGTATAAACATAGCACCTCTTGTATTGAATTCAAGAAATTTGTCTTTGGTATTTTAGACACTATAAAAATAGATACCAGGGGCGGTGATTGGAAAAACTTGTTAAAAAAGAAGGAAAGCCAATGGCAGTTTAGATTGGCTTCTATGTTTCCCCCAGGACTAAATGAAACTGTGTCATTAGTACCATTACTTATTGAAAGGGCTAACAATATTTGAACAACATATATATATATTTTATATATATATATATATATATATATATATATATATATATATATATATTATATATATATATATATATATATATATATATATATATATAAATTTATATATACTATTTTTTACATTTTAAAGTTGAAATGTTCAATTGGAACAAGTTTACATATTTACACATTATTTGAGATTTTTTCACACAATTTTTCATATAACTTTTTTATATAACTTATATAATATATTTATTTATTATTTATTATTCAGAAGTTATTATATAACAATGTATTTTAATAAAGTTTTTAAATTAAATTTTGTGTTTTAAATAAGACCCAAGGTGCCATTATATACTAAAATGAAATTTTACAACAATACAATAGGTATATATATTTAATATATACAGTCTAGCTTCATATACATTTTTATGTTGGTGTTGGTTTAAATGTTAATTATTATGTGATGTCATTGATTCAAACACTATATAAATGTTTAATTAAATGTGGTTAATTGTTTCTGATGAAGTCTCTATCACGAGATGAAAGCACTAAAACTGTTGGTTTTATTAAAGATGGATTGTTCCTACATTATCTAATTGGCGTCCTGGATTCCTGGTTCATATGGATTTATTTACTGGTTTTTCTAGTTTATATTTATACACCCATACAAGTCGGAGGTGTCACAATCCAGAGGGCTATGCAGACAACAGTGTGGATGTTTGCTATGTCGGGCGTAGGTCATGTCACGGTGTGACAATATTGCAGACAGAACACCACGGGCGTGGGACATGTCGTGTGCCATGTCACAACGTGTGCACACAATGCAGGGGCATATGTCACATTGGTAACACCTGTGTGCTGGCCAGATCACAGCTCACTATGTGGTACTGTGTGCGTACCACAAATGGTGTTCCAATGCATACTACATATGCATCCATTGTAGAACACCTCCACCATTTTATGCATAGCTGACTGCACATATCACACTGACAGGTACTGTGGTTTCATGCCGGTGTATACTAACGGTTGTATCTACTGTACATGGGTGGCATGTGTGTGTCTGGTGGTGCGACCTGTATACCGTGACTGGAGCAGAACCCAGGTGTGCATGTTATACCTGGCCACATGGTGAATATCTATACACTGTAACATGCCTGTTACTAACAACAGTCTCACCTGCGACGGACCCATGGCTGTGCGACACGCCAGAGGTACCTATATAGGGGCGACACAACAGTATAAACATTATCCATGACTGTAGCCACAGTAAGCACTGTGCATGTCACATCATGTACCTGTGGGATAGCATGTGGTATGCACACGTCTGCAAACGCAACGTAGCATACTGTAGTATGCGGCTTGTGTGCCCATATACCTGGCATTTGTTGGTACATTACGTGGTGCACTTGTGACACCCACACCTACGGCAGATATCATACACATATGCAAGACTGACTTACCAGGCAGCTCCAGGCTCACTGGTTGGGAGACACCCACCTCCACGATGGCAGCTAGTGTTTCTGCATGATGTTCCCTGGGTGTCCCCAGACTGGCCAGGAGCTCCTCCGTGTGTGTGAGTGGGGGCTGTGTTGGTGGCCCACCACCTGTTCCACCTTGTTCTCTGGCGATTGCGGTGGCACGCTGTTTCGCGTGCCGTATTAGGTTCATGCAGTGTCGGCGTATCTGCTGGTAGGTGCGTTTGTTGCCACCCATGTCGTTCACCCTCCTGCGCATATCCTGCCACAGGTCATCCCGCTGCTGCGCTTGCTGTGGAACATGGCTGAATAGCAGGTCATAGTTGTCATGGAGCAACGGTATGATTACGTCATCCTCCTGGCGGCTGAAGGCTGGCAGCCGTGAATGAGGCATTATCTGTAAGACATAATGATGGTGACAGGTCACATTTACACTGATGTAATGGCATACCGCTGGACATACATTGCTATGACATGTACGACATCTGCACAGTAATCTCTGCGATGCATCATGACACTGACACAGCTGACGTGTTGCTGTCACACCATTAGGCAGCGGGTATCATATCATATCTGTGTGTCAACTCATCACACTGTACACACACCATGTAGATGGTAACCTGCTGTGGACATGTGTACATGCCTGCACCTGTGTTCATACCAGTCGGCACGTGTCCCGATGTGCGCACAGTTCTACTGTTCACCTGGATGCTGTGTATATGTCGCTAGGCATCACAGACACAGCCATTATGGACGTCAGCGGTGGCACTGCACACATACACGTGGACACCTGTACATGCATGTGTTGTGCCATGTACATCTACACAGCACTGTACAGGTGTTGGACAACCTGCCACGGCTCACCTGTATTGCACATGTGAAACACATGGGACATTGTGTAATCATATGACATTAGCAGGGATGGTCATACATAGCATGTGCGCGCGCACGTTGTACACGCCAACACACAGCACCTGTGACACCACAAGGTGCATCAGTGCCACATTACTGCTCTGGACAGTTGATAGTGCAAGTGCCATTTGGCCATCGCACCATGTATGACTGTGATGGCACGTGCAGCCTTGCTGGACAGGGCTGCATGGTATGGCAGGGTATGTAACATACATGGCACAGGGATGTGTCCCACCTGGGGGATACTGGTATTGGGAGGGTGGCTGTCCATTCCATATGTCATTGCTATGTGTATATGGACATTACGCATGTCTATCATCATGGTGTGGACAATGGCCTTCTGCAATGTAGGCAGCATGCTGCTTGGTGGGGGTGTGTATGGTGCATGCTGGTATCGCACATCCATGCATACACATTACCCCTGACAGGTGCTATGTGCTGTGATATTGTTCAACACAGTGCTGTATGTGCCCGCACAATGATATCCCGTGCACATGGATGGTACCCTGGCCTGACATGGGTACCACATATGTCTACATCAAGTGCCTGCTGCCACCGCCATGTCAGCGGGTGCACCACACAGCACCATCCCTCCCACAGGGACCGTGGTGTTGGGCACAGCATAGGTATCCATTTATGGGGACAGGGATGTTCACATGGCGGGGACACTGATGGTATCATCCATCGGACCATACACGTATGACACACACCTCACACACCCAGCCCATTCAGTATGTTGTTCGCAACACTGACACAGCTATACTGCTAGGCCAGGGACATTCCCAGCCGTACATACACAGATGCATGAACATCTGTCTGTGGCATGGGCTACAATGACGGTGGGGTTCAACACATACCGTGTTGGACTGTGGCTGGCGCAGATGTTCTGTGCAAATGTCTACACAGTAACCCTGTTCTACTGTAGCCAGCGGTGATGTGCTGTGCACATGTCAATGCTGCACATTGTATTGGTGTCTGTCTGTCAACAGGCCAGTGGTGGAACACACAAGGGTATTAGTGATCAAATATGCATGCCGCCCTGTACAGCTGTACTGCTAACATCTCAGGTGCTAATGTGTCATGGACATGCACACCTTACCCGGACAGGTAGTAGTGGGTTGCCACCCGTACCCATCACCTCTTGTGGGTTGCTATTATCCAACACCCTATTTGTATTGTATGTTCAGGCTATGCACCTGTGTGGGACATGTGGGCATGCAATGTGCTACTGCGTACCTTTGCACCCATTGCACAACATGTCACACAGGTACACTGGCAGGCATACACTTCACAGCTTGATGACGGTACAACAGGTGTTGTACACACGTAACACATATCCTGTGGGACATGGTCGTATGTACAGGCATGTCCGACAGTCACGTACCACTGCTACCCCTATATGACAGATATGCAGTACATGTGGCGGTACAGCAACTGTCACATGTACTTGTGCAATGCCCCCTAACAACATGGAGTGGTACTGCCTGTGGGGGATGTGCGTCTGCATCCATGCTGTGCCCATAGCTGACAGTTGTACATCAATACGTGCAACATACCTCATTTGGTGTTCTCACAGGTGCATGTTCAACATGGCTCCGCATTGTTTGGGTCTGTCACACAGTCATTGTTGTACATGGTTTACATGCCAGCCATGGCTTACTATATGTGATTCCATGTAATTCATTGGGATACCATCATTATACATTAGAACGGCGTATTCCAGCCATCACATAGCCTTCCTAGATGACACTGTTAGCCAGCCAGTAGTAGGTGTTCCGCCATCTGCACATTAGTCACACAGTACGAGGGCGGCTGATACACATTCTGGGGACAGGGTGCTGACAGCTGTGGATGGGTGTGATGCTGTCGACAACCATAACTGCACCTGATGGTCACATCTGGATGGGTAACATTCACAACCTACCTTCACGTAGTAATACATCATCTACAACAATGGACATTCCTGCCAGAACAATGTGTGCAGTATGTCTGTATGACCACTGTAGGCACCACTGGTGGCCCCCAGCATGGCAGCCAACAGCACCAGTGTATATCCCGCGGAACCGTGGGTTACACCATTCACAACACACCTGTCTCGGATGACCCTGTTGTGGATCACAGTGCAGTTCCACACATCATGTTACACTAGGCATCATGCACTGATATGTTGCGGACGTGTGAACAGCTGTGCAACTCAACATATGCACACATGACACATCACCTGGTACAATATATCTCTCATACAACGTGTTATTGTGACCGCCATGTGATGGCATTACACAGGCTACATGTACTGGGACATGTGATGGCTCACCGGTGTCATCACCCTCTGAGTGTGTGTCTAGCCAAGTGTACAGTAGGCAGTGGTCTGAACACAGGGATACTGTAATTATACAGGCATGTGGTATCTGACCGCTATGACAGTCCTGGTCGACCACACTGCTGTGGCACACATGACCTGCAGCCATCTGCCTGGGGTGTGGAGCACACATGCACATCTTCACATGCTATACTGCCTCTGTGGCGGTGTCACATAACTGTCTCTGGCAGGGCTGTAACAGGCAGGCACGGCATGGGGTCATGTGGGACAATGCTTGCATCTTCCACTGTGCTGCACACAAGCAAGGCACACACACTATTGCACCACTCACATTTCTCTGCAGTGACTGGGACCTGCCTCCATGCTCTGCGCAGCACGCCTGTGAGTACGGATTGTACACGGA
The DNA here is from genome assembly GCF_019279795.1 of Protopterus annectens. Taxonomy (NCBI): domain Eukaryota; kingdom Metazoa; phylum Chordata; order Ceratodontiformes; family Protopteridae; genus Protopterus; species Protopterus annectens. The sequence continues at coordinate 750,863,687 of NC_056726.1, read as the reverse complement.
TCATACCTCCCAGGCACATACCTAGACTGCAACACCCACAGGTGAGGGGATCACACATCACACAGTGTTTTGCACACATCCTGGATAGTTGCCTAACACAATGCATCATAGGTGCTCAATGTGCGGATACCCGTGTTTGTGACCGCTAGACACACTGTAACACGCAACAGAGCTGACATTGTACACCACAGGTTACATGCTGTCTGTGTTGTTATACTGTACATTGGGCCTCAGACAGCTGATACTGCCATGTGCTGACAGCAACCCACACTTCCCTAGAATAGACACCCATGTACCTACACATGCTTGAGGCATGCACTCTGCCCAGCTGGCTGACACATTACACAACACATACTGTACCTACACTACCCTCAGCATGCACAATACCTCCATGTGTCTGGTGTGTTGCACCTGGGGTTATCCCCCCTTTGGTGGATGAACACATATGCTTCACGGCCCTGCTAGCCACACCCTGGAAACACACCCATCGCAGCATACACGGAACATGTGTACTACAGCCAGTACTACTGACGTCTGCTGACAGCAGTTGTTAATGGCATGCCTCCCCGGCAGATGGACAGTGTACATACATATGCTGACACATACCACAGTGCGCTTCCGTAGCATGTACACAATGGTAGAGACCATGCTATTCCACACAGAGACATGGCGGTACTGACCTGTTCACAGACGCCACGGTGGTGGTCATGTTCCATGCACATATGATGTACGAGCACATGTGCAGGCTGTTGCACGGTGGTGTATATTCACGTGTGGGGTGCATCACTTGTCAGCCATGGTGGGTCCTCGAGGTCCATCACATGCTCCAAGGCTAGCTACCTAAACATGACTGCCGCACATTGCAGTGTGGGGCCTCAGGCAGTGTGGTGGTATGTCTGTATTGTTTGGCTACATCCACATTCGATGTCACATACAATAGTCACCCAGGCATTGCAGACCGAGATAATGTTGGCAACGTGCCAGGCGATGGTGTACTTACTAACAATACACACTCTCACTCACTACAGGGTCGCAATCCATACATGGACATCATAGTGTCCCTGTGGACACATACATGGTACTGACATGCACACGTTATGTCCTGGGACACTGGCCCGATGTCACCTTCCGATGTCCCTGGCTGTTATGTCCCACCAACCTGTTTGGTATGTGTCTCCGCACCAGCCCACTATATTCACTGCTAGCCTGTTGTCGGACATTGTGTACCCTGACCGCAGTGCAGCCGCATCTCTCGCACTACCCATGGGTGGCACTGCGTTGCACGTGTGGGAATGCAGTCATACACCCATGACTGGACCGTTCTGAATGGCACTGGGGCACATCCTCACGAACCTGCTTCCCGCACACATTGATGGCCTCCATGCCTTTCCTGGCACCCTTGTTGGGCTTGTGTGTGCCACAGCACGCCACATACACATGCTGGCCGCCTGTCGTACCGTTGCATGGGCGGTTGGGGTGGTACAGAGGCCAACACATCAGACGTTGTCCTTACATTGCCCTTCAGCACCATTCCACGTTCTGGTATTGGCAACATACACATCCACCTGCACATCAAACCCTGTGTCTCAGGATGCTATGCTATATGACTCATGGACAGGACACACAGTGGTGCAAGCATATCATAGTACCTACTACATGTCAGGTACATATGGCATTACACAGTCCTCAGTCATGGGGCCCCTCATGTTCACTATTTGCTTACATACACAACATGCTGTCACAGAGTACTGTCCATGCCTAGATATCCCACGCCTACATACCTGGCGCCATTATTGCTCCACCAGCTCATACCGATACCGACCATACAGGTGTCAGTGTGGCGGATACATCATGTGGGTGTCATGGCATCAGGATGCATGACACATGGTGCATGCACATCACCTTTGCATAGCAACATTCACCCACTGACTATCACATGGATACTGGCCCCGTACATACATATCACATTGTACATGGTTGCTGTACACACATATGCCCCACACGGTCATGTGGTTACCGTATTCCACTGTGGCATGGATACACTTCTGCAGGGCCACACCTATCTGTACTGTGTGTGATGCTGGTACATAGGTAGCCATTGTACCTGTGGCATACACACATCTACACACGGTCAAGGGTACAATACCACATTTATGGTGTACCTTCCACAACAGCTACAACTTTACATGGCACGGCATTGTCATGCCACGATGTGTACCAGGCTCAGACGGTTTACATATGCGGCTGACAGACGGAAAACACATCTGTACACATCTGCATACCACATACGCAGGGGTGTCTTCTGCTCTGACACGGACCATGTCCTCCACATTACTGATGCATATACTCCTCATACATGACAATTGCGGTGGGCAGTGTGAACGGACTGCTCATGGATATGTGCACACATGCCACACTGCATGGGCTGGGCTTCTGTATTACTTCCGCAGACACAACACACACCATGCTGTGGAACATAGGTCCTGTGCACATCCCACAGGGACACACAGTGGCACTGTTCATGTGATACCTCCCTTGCTGTTTGGGTGACACGTAGTCATGGTACCACCACAGCAGCGGTACTGTGTAGACATGCAGTTGACACCTGCCTCTGCTGTTCACAGGACACTACCATGGGGAGGTGACACTACTGTGTACACTGCACATGTGTTTACACATGGACCTGCCAGACTTCAGTGTTGCCCACGGTGCACCTGCTACAGATCCTTTGGGCATGGTTACTTGGTGTCCCTTCCATTTCGGATGGCTATGATGCTACTACTCTGTCCCAAACCTACAGGCCATATGTATCCTGTTATTGTACATACCAATAGGTGATACCTCTGTTATGCATGGTATGCCTGTGATACTGTGTATAATGTCTGTCATATCCACCCTGACAGCTTTACATTACACATAGTTGACATAGTATCCCCTACTGCAAGGCATACGTGCACGTCGGCCACACATTACGTATGACATTGATGGTATATGCCCATACACATGTGTGCTGTGACAGTATACATACATGTCCTATCCCCTGCTATGGCACTTCCTTGTTGGACATCCACTGCCAGCATCGGCGTGTGGTCTGGCATTGTTCTCTCTAATGCCCCCCTGTGGCAGCCCTTGTGGTGTCTCGGCTGTGTACATGATGTCCCACTGCTGTGCACACGGTGTCCACAGTCATTGGTATGCTCAGCAGGATAGCACTACATAACCACCTTTCACCACTCTCTGCATTATGGACAAGTGTCATTACTTACAAACACCATTCCCATACAGTACAGCTTCGTCATACACATCATGCGTTACACACCCGTACATATCATGTGTTCTACATACCTTGTCGGTGTTTTGTTCCGTGTTTCGTTCCGTGTATCGGTTTTCCTTTTTATTTCTCTTTCGGTTGTACACTGCTGGTTCGGTATGAGCATACGATTTGAATATCCTGGGAGTCATCCTTATATCCGTCGATACCTGCAACATGTGGGTTCATCCCACCAATTGCTGTTCCTCAGTGAGTAATTGTGTGCATATCACCTGTGCATCTACTCCATTCAGACATTACGTGTCGTAACTGGGGTATGGTTGGATTCCTCACCTGGGCGTTGGCTATTTGCCCTACCTTCGTGGAGATGGTCTGTATTGTGTTATGTTATGTGTAACTGCAGCCGCTATGTGTGGCGACAGGTACATTTCGCAGTGATGTTAGCCGTGGATTGTGTGTGTTGGGTATAGTATTTGGTTCGACATGTGGGTGTCCCTGTCCTGACGATGTCTGTTGATGGCGTTTTGCATTCGGATATGTAACATGGCTGTTGTATTCCTTTAAACAACGCATGCAAGTATGCATCTGCCTTTGATTGTGTTTCCCACGCGAGATGTTGTGGTTATGCAGATGTCATTGACTGCCTGTATGTTTGTGCTGCTATTACGGCTTGTATCCCTTTAATATGTACGGTGGGGGATATCGGAGGTTGTAGGTGACGGATACGGGTTGTGGGCCTTGCATCTCTACATACACAGTATGGTTGTCTGTGTGCTCCATCCCTGCCTGGAGAGTTGACAGTTAATTGTCTGTTGGTATGGGATTGTAGGTTGTGTTGTTGTCATGTGGTGTTGGTATCGCCTGCGTGTGTGCTTGATGCATGTATTCCTCCGTCACATCTGTGGTATATCAGTGGTTGTTTGTACGTAACGACTATCCCTTGTCATTCTGTCCCAGATATTTACAGTCATTGTGGTCCTGTTGTTGGGATGGCCTGTTTGCCAGTGGTTGCCACCTATTCAGATGGGGACTGCTTGTTTGACACTTGTAGAACACACAGCGGTGTTTACGGGCCGATACGTGGCCACGGTCAGTACTGCGGTAGCACATACGTATTTCCGCGGTACATACTTATTGCTGTGTGACTTTGCCGACGTATCGTTTTGCAATTAGCATATCGGTGTCATACATATGGGCATGAGTAGTACATACGTCCTTTCCATTTCCTGTGGGGTATATTCCTGTGCTACAATCTGGGACATTGTCACTTTGTATCGTTCTACGTCACCACACGCCTAGCCAGGGTGGGGCTCTCACTACTACTTTGGGACTACTGGTGTACATATGCCTGTGGCTAGTGTACCATATGCCTACACATATTCTTCCACTCTGCCTCTAACATGGCACCAACATACACATATTACGGAGACACACACATTACACTCGCACAGCAACACACACGGCACCCTCACTGCACACATACACATACTACAGCACTCACGGGGACGGTTGCACACAGTACCTGCGTGGGCCACGACACCGGTGGCGGTGTCTACCTCTCCCCTCATATCATCATACTATTACCCGCGCATGTACTGTTACAGTACTGTGGTCTGGTGATCTTTCCGCCTCGCGGTTATGCATTTCGGTATGTTGCCCGTTCCATGGTTGGCGGTATCCTCTTCTGTTAAACCTCCTGGATGCTCAGGTTGTCGTTTCACTATGTATACTATGTACAGATATCGCGTGTTACATCTCAGTCACCTTACATCCCTCTGATTCCCTGTCTTAACTGTAGTACTTATATGTATATGTGTACATATATTTCTATATATGTAATTATATCTATCTACATATATGTATATACACATATATATATGTTTATATGTATACACCTTGCGGCGAACGTGGCAGCATACAGCAACGCCATCTGCTGTAGGACCCGCGTACTGTTCAGGTGTTGGCGTTCCATGCTCCACTGGCTGTTGGGTGTACAGTGTTTGGGGGCTGCCTATGTTGGAGTCACACATGGGGCCACCCATACGGTACACTTTACGGGTGGTCATGTTTGTGTGCCGTCCATTTCACTGTGTGTGCAGGTAGGGAGGTGTCAGTCCATGGGGCCTACGCTGTCAGAGTATGTGCTATACGTTCCCTCTTTGCCAGGGCATAGGCATATTGGGTACGCCTCCGTCTGCCTACTGGGGCTGACACAGTGTCTTCATGGTCCTGAACCCTCTGTGCCTGGACTGGCCTTGGCAGTTGTGGTGGGCTTTGTTGCCCTTCACCATTATGTCCCTGCAGCAGCTGCTTCCGCAGGATCATATTATGTAGCATGGCACATACTATGAATATGTGGGCACATGTGCCTGGAGAGTACTGCAGGGCTCCACCGGATGTATCCAAGCACCGGAACCGTGATTTCAGCATCCTAAACACACGCTCTATGATTATTCTGGTTTGTGCGTGTGCCTCATTATGGCGTTCTTGCATGTGTGTGTGTGCATTTCTGATGGGAGTCATCATCCACGGCTCCAGTGCATAGCCAGCATCCCCCACAAGTTGGCCTTGTGGGATGTCCCCACTGGCGAATACCTGGTACAGCTGTGAGGCATGCCAGATATGGGAGTCGTGGTAGCTTCCGGGGCTGCCAGCACACACATCCATGATAATGCCCTGAGCATTGCACACGACCTGGCAATTGATGGAGGGGAATCCCTTGCGGTTTATGTAGCGTCTACCCTGCTCCCCAGGTGGTGACTTGATTTGTATGTGCGTACAGTCTATCGCACCCAGTACCTCCGGGTATTGTGCCACAAGGTGGAAGTGGCGCATATTGCTAGCCAAATCCTCCTGAGATCTGGGGAAGTATATATGCTCATTGGCATGTGGTAACATGGCATCCAGAAACTGGTGTAGTACCCTGGATGCTGATGCCTGTGAGATGCCCATTATATCCCCAGTTGGCCTTTGAAAGGTACCTGTGGCCAGTATTCGCAAGCTTACACATACCTTTGTGTCCACTGGGATGGGCTCCCCTCTGTTGTTTCTTGTTCTCAGGCGTGGCCGGCACAGCTCCACTATTTGCTGTAACGTGTCCCTATCCACCCTGTAACGCTCGACTATCTCCAGGTCTTGTAGCCCCTGGTAGGTTACCCTTGGTCTGAACACTCTCCTTCTCCTCTGAGGCCTACGGTAGTTGTCGGCACCCTCCTCCACAACACCATCTGTCTCTAACACATGCTGATGGATCACGGCCATGGCAGCACCCAACATGTACATTTTAAAAGTTCCCCGTGTGTTTACACCTATGGTGCGGCGTTTGGGAATACACAGCTGTGTGTTGTGTGCATTCACACTTTATACTATTGTGCTGTGCACCCGGTGATGTCATAGGGTGTGTCTGTACGGCCGTATCTGGGGATTACCTTCCGTGTTTTACCGTTGGCACTGCAACGCTGTTGCCTTTGGTGTTGCATTACTCTTGCCTGCAATGGATTACCTTTAGACCTTCCCTTACTATTTCTGCACGTTGCACCTCTATTTCCTGGCATGCATCCTGCAGAGCCCTGTCATGTGTAGTTTCTAGGACATGGCATATTGTGCGTTTTGTGTGCCGCCGCCATTGTGCTGCCTGTCTGCTTGGCTCTGCTGTGTCAGGTCTTCACTCTTTGCAATCTGCTACCTCCCCTACTTTCTTTGCATTCATATGCCTCCCCTATCCCGTTTTGCAGGTTTCTGCATGCAGAGTTGTCAGCTGCCGCCGATTGGCCTTCGTGGGTTGATTAGTGTTGATTGCTCATTATTACTCCAATTACACTTCTTCCGCATTTCCTCATATTCTCAACATCACCTTCCTGTTTCCGATGTTGTTTGCAGGGTGAAGGCCACATGACTGGGTTAAGGGAACGTAGTCATCCTCGTGCACAAGCACCTCTGCGCATTGTGTGCTCTCAGCTCAACTATTTCCCCACGCCGGTCCTGCAGCTGTGATGTGCAATGTACAGCCCAGGTTTGCTGAGCTCCAATGTGCTTCCTCCTACAGTGGCACACCCCTCTGCAGGTGACATGTATTCCCTCTGAGCCACTCCTCGGTGTATTACCGCTCGCCGTTTGGTACAGCCTTACCGGCGGGGTTTTGCGATTCAGTATTATCTGCCTCATTTGCATGGCATTGACTACTAATTCATAGTTACCACGCCAAACACTGCCGCGAGTCCTTGGCAACCCTTGCACCGTGGTTGTGGCTTTCCATGCATACCATGGTGTATTATGGCTGTGAAGCTGCTGTGTAATACGCTGCTGTTTTATAACATTGTCATATTATTTCATTGTTTTGCACCTTCCGCAAACATGTCCTGGGGTTCTGCTGTGAGTTTCTGTGGACATACCATTTATGTTATTATTTACATGTTGTGCATGTTTTCTTTTGACATTCTCTGTGTATTTCGCCATTGGCATATGGTAACAGTGTGATACCTGAGGCTGACAGTCTTCCGTTACTCCTATGTTATGTTTGTGAAAATGTAAACCGTTTTTTTTTGGTTTACATTGCCGTGGCCTTATGCTACGCCTGCACCACTTCGTGGATCGCTATATGCCTTCATTTGCATGGTGCAACACCGCACATGGGGTGTTTAGCATACCTACGCCTGGGGCGGCGCAGATCCGGCGCACGCCGGTAGTGCACGTGGAATTGGATTGTACCTGAATCGCTCGGCGGACATTTTTGGCGTTGTGACGCCTACGCTATGCGTGCGCCTGGCGCAAGGTTCATGAATCCCGGGGAAAGAGTCTGGATTCTTTATTTTTTTATGTTCTTGCTAAACCAAGTGTTATAGGTTCTGGTAACTATTCACAAAAACTTCAAATTTAGAAAGTAGATTTATTCTTAACTTTGGTACTCTAATGCCTAAGGGTCTGAATTTAGAAATGAATATTACTTTATAATAATCTTATAAATTATTTAAAAATGAGTATTTTACTCTTATGCTATTTATCTTTTTTGTGTGAAACAGAAATGCTTTGTAGTTGGTATTAAGTGGTTTTGCATTAATCAATTGTCTAATTATTCAATTTAGCAAATTGTATAAAAAGATGCAGCTGTATGTCTTTTATTATTCCTATGAAGGCTTTGTTTAGCCGAGGTACCAGAAGACATTAAAGTTCCTGCTGTATCCTGGCTCCTGTTTTTGGTGTTCTATATACAATGGTCATTCAGACCTGGTTGAAATAATGCACCCAAATACATGGACAGTCCTAAATAAGACAATAAAGCCAATGGGAGTACAAATACTTGCATAATAGTTTATGGTTAATTTGGAGTTTAAAAAGGTTTTGAGTTCATCTACTAATATTTTGTTATATTCCAGGTTTAAGCATAAGGTGGTTTAAAATTTAATATAAGGATGGCTGAAGTTCAAGATTTAAGAACTTTTTTGGAAACTTTGGCTACCAATAATAATGATTTGACATCCTTTGTTGTGGGACGAGGGACAGAAGCATCTGCTAAAAGTCAGGATAGAACTAATTTGGAGTCACAGTTTATCCAGTTAACTGAAATCATAAAAAAGGTGAGAGCCAATGTTTGGCACAGAAAGTTGTTAAAAGCATATGTTACGGCCAATATAGCCCTCTGAGGCCTTAGGGTCTATTTAGAACCAGGGATAGGGGCTGATAATGAACATTTTGTAAATAAATGGAGACAAGTCCAGTCTATAGCTTCGAGTATGTTCATCTGATTACTAATAGAATATTACGAGCAGCAACATACAGGGATGGTTGAAAAGTTGAATAAGGCCTATGAAGACGCAGTTAAATATAGTCAAGAACAAACATATAAGGAAATATCTGCATCTTATGTTAATGAGGTACAAAAAATGGAGCAAGAACTATCTGAAAGGAAACTTAAAAAATTTCAGAGAGATTCCAAGGATTATCCTAATAATTTAGCTTATACTTGGAAGAAAGCTAAAAGATCAGTTAGATTTACAGAAGGTAACAACAAGGGACAAGTGAGACCCGAAAGGAAAAGGCCAAGATCTATCCTTAGTAGAAGAAGTACAGAACATTCTAGCATATCTGATGTGTCTTCTGGTTATTCAAATACTGATACAGAAATTGAGGGAGGCGAACCTGTTGTCTTGAGTTCCTCCACACCAAAATGGTTAAGGGGCCCTTTAGGAGAGGGGGCAGGAAACATGGTAGTTCAAGAAATGGAGGAAATGTTCAGCAAAATGGCCAACAATGGATAGATACTACTACAGATACCCAGGGAACAGAAAATAATCTGGTGGTAAATTTGACTGAGTATGCATTTTCTGATTTAGAATATTGAGTGTTAAATAAAGGCTTGCGCTTTCTACCGGACAGTTATGTGTCTCATTTTGAAGTTGTGAAATATGTAAAGGCATTTTGTCAAAAGTTGAATTTAAAATATTATTTTACCCATAGACCTCATTCTAAGGAAGAACATGATAGATTTAAATTTAGAAAATCTGAGTTCCAGCCCCTGTACTATGGAGCAGTTAAAATATTTGAGGAACAAGTGCTACAAGATTTACGACTAAATCAGGGCAATATATTTAAGCATTTTAAGGGCAACATGACCAGGGAAGAAAAACAAGTGTTGGAGAATTTGAGTAATAATGATCGACTGGTTATTACTAAGGCTGATAAAGGTGGTGCCATAGTGGTTTGGGGTAAAGAGGCATATGAAAAAGAAATTCAAAGACATTTGACTGATGTGATACCTTATTGCCATCTTCCCATAGATCCCATAGTAGGATTTAAACAGGAAATTGATAAGTTCTTGGAAAGAGCTAGAGAGGTGGGTATTATTACTATAGAATTACAACAACAATTGACAGTTAATGATCCTTCTCCACAATATTTTTATTTAGTACCAAAGATTCATAAGTCCATTTCCCCCATACCAGGAAGACCCATTGTAGATGGTAGAGGGTCCTTGATAGAACCCTTATCAGTATATTTAGAATCAAAACTGAAACCACTATTAACATATGTGTCGGCTAGGATTAAAGATACTAATCAGTTTTTACAGCTAATGGATGATCTGTATATTCCTACTCAGGCCTTTATTGGCACATTAGATGTACAGGCCTTATATACTAGTATCCCTCATAGGGGTGGAATAGCAGCAGTAAAATACTGGTTTCAAGTTTCTGATTATTACCAGAATGATGAACAAGATTTTTTGTTAAAATTACTGGGCTTGGTGTTAGAACATAATTTTTTTAGATATGCGTCTGAATGGTATTTGCAGATAAAAGGTACAGCTATGGGACTTTTGCTCCCATATATGCAGATTTGTTTATGGGTTTATAGAGGTGCAAATGATTTACCAACAGACAGAATTTACATCGGAATTATTGATGTGGAGAAGGTATCTGGATGACTGTTGGGTGGAATGGCAGGGTACAATGGATAGATGGCGTCAGTTTGTCGGCTTCCTTAATGAAAATCAATATGGCATTCAGTTTAGTGGTAAATTGGAAGGGAAAAGAACAGAATTTTTGGATGTCATGGTTACCAAGGCCAGGGATGGTGTGATACATACCAGTTTACATAGGAAGCCATTTACCAAGAATTCATTGTTAAGGGCTGATAGTAACCACCCACATCATATTATTAATAATATCCCCAAAGCTCAATTCAAAAGACTTAAGCGTGTATGTAGTCAATTAGATGATTTTCAGGTACAGGCCAAACAGATGAGGTATAGATTTTTGGCAAGGGGGTACAAGGCCCGTGAAGTAGATAGAGCTATACGTGCGGTAGATGCTATTCCAAGAATGCAATTATTGGAGGGGGCTGAGCCATCACAAATAGAAGGAAATCAGGCAATTAGGTTTATGACTAAGTTTGGAAGTAATAGCTTTAAAATTAAGGATATAACAGAGCGACACTGGCACATATTGAAAACCGATAGGTTTTTGGGTACACTAATAGACACACGGTGTTCCTTTGGTTATAGGAGAGGTAAGACCATAGGTGAAAGCATAGCTAGCTTCAAGAAGAGTCAAAATATGCTATCAATAACCAGGTTAACATAATAGTGGGTAGTACATTTTGTGGACATTGTGTTCACTGTAAGGTTGTTTCAAAAACAAAGTCATTTACGTCTATAAATACACCCAAAGCATATGATATAAGACATTTGATCATGTGTAGCAGTGAATGGGTGGTTTATATGGCGGTGTGCCAATGTGGGGCTTTTTATGTGGGGCAGACCTCTTTAACTTTCAAACAGAGAATAGCATGACATATAAGTGACATTAATTGTAAAAGAGCACGGAGTGCACTATACAAACACACTCAAATACATACAGAAGCACATTTTATTTTTGTGGGTATTGATAAGGTAGTAGGTGAAAATTTAACGGTAGCAAGTAAACACAGAATATTAACTGAAAAAGAAAGAAAGTGGATTGTGTATTTGGGTGCATTATTTAAACCAGGTCTAAATGACCATTGATAAGATTATTTAGGCATAATAGGTGCTAGGTATCATGGAGGTGACATAGTGATGATACAGGTTGCAATTATAGTAAAGAGTACCTTAAAAACCAGTCTAACACATGAAGTTTGGGGATTTTGTGTTTTGTTCTATTGATACTGGGCATACTGTGCCTTTAAATAAATGAGTGATGCAATGTGGATAAATACGATTCTGTTCTCTGTTTGCATTACACACTGATGAAGCCAGTGGGCAAAACCTAGGTTTGTGTATGCATAGGCGAGAGTTGGATAATCAACTACGTGGATGTTATACTGTCTTTTCCTGGATTGGAGTTTTTTTTATTATTGATTTTTTGACTTTTATACCTATATGGGCCGTTTCACCGAAGAAGCACTTTCTCGTAAGTATGCCTGGAGGTAGAGGGAGTTGTGGGGGAGTGACTGTTGTGGAGATCGTACTACGGTGCGGTTAAGTGAATTTTTCCGTTTTCCCCACTGTAGTACGATCTCGGAGTGAGAATAATAAAGTGGGGGTGTGTGCAGGGGGGGCTTGCCTCCTTGCATAAATGCTTTTTTATTCTTTTTTAATGTTTTGTTTTTAACGCGCTTTAATAAAAGTCCTTTTTCAATAAAAGCACTTTCGTTAAAGTGTATTCGGGTAAGTTGGATTCGGACTGTTGCACTTTCATTCAACAGTCCTAGATCCATGAACATATATATACATACATACATACATATATATATATATATATATATATATATATATATATATATATGAGAGAGATTAATATATATATATCTATACACACACCACACACACACACACACACACACACACACATATCTTTCTATATGTAATCAGTTGACATATATATATATATATATATATATATATATATATACACACACACACACACACACACACACACACACACACACACACACACACACACACACACACACACACACACACATATCTTTCTATATCTAATCAGTTGACACATATATATATATATATATATATATACACACACACACACACACACACACACACACACACACACACACACACACATATATATATGTGTGTGTGTGTGTGTGTGCATGTGATAGTTTGGGTATATACTGTCTTCTTCTGAGTTAGTGTTTTAAGTATGCATGTTGATGGTTTAAAATGTATTGTTTTGAAGCTTTCAGTGAAATATAATATAAAACCAGACTAGGTGGGGGGCTATGCCAGCCACACACCCCAATGGCTGTGCCCCCCCATCCCCCCTAGCTATATACACTAACTCCAGGATCACACTACAGTGGGGGAAAGGGCATATACCTTTTACTTGCCTTATAGAAGTCTGTACAGTGCCAGTACTTCACTTCAGTGAAATGAGTTTTCAGTAATTTGAGCTTTCAGCGATTTGGTCAGGGTGAATTGAAATTTAGTGAAATGAGCTTTCACTGAAACAAAGTAGACTCATGTGTGTATACATATATATATATATATATATATATATATATATATATATATATATATATATATATATACATATATCAGTATATATGAGTTTATAATGAATAATCATCAGTGAGTTTAATCAAAACACAAAACATTGAACAAGTTCATTGCAAGCTTCACTAAATTCATTGAAAAAAAGTAATCAGAAATGAAAACAAATTGATTATGTTTATGATTACCAAAAGAAAAACAAAAAACAACTTTTACTTGGGAAGGGCTTTGCCTCCACGACACCAGAAATTAAATATACTAACTGGGTTGCAAAAAAATGAAAGAAATGGGAAAAGCTCTTGAATGATGAAATGGTTGAGCTATGACTATTATGTAATTCAAACAACTGTACCATCTTCCAAAAACACCATAGGTTCATAGGTTCATAGGTGTGTATTAGGCTAATGGCACTGGAGACTTTACAAGTGTAGGCCATTGAAATGGCCCGGCATTGTGCCGCCCGACGTTAGTTCCCAGTGTCTCTATCAAGTACAGCCACTGCAGTGATCCCCGGGGTGAACTTTTTATTTTGCATCCACTCATCAAGATTTCTCTTGAAGACAGCCAGTAAGGTGCTCTGCTTGACATGTATGGGAAGTATATTCCAGAGCATGGGCAGTCTCTGGGTTATGAACATGTCCCTCCAACATGTTTTGTTGAGTGTGGTAATGAGGTTGAGGTCTCTGGAGCATGTGGTGTGGAGGGATTTGGATTTCTTTAGCTGTAGCATTTCTAACAGAGCTGGGTCAGACGTGGCTTTGTAAGTCAAGCAGACATCGCCTCTTAGTAGATGATATGAGACAGAGAATAGCTGGAGTTTTTTGGGTCTGTCCATATAGGACGTGTTTATGGCCTAGGATCCTCTTTGTGAGGTACTTTTGTGGCCTTTCCAGCTGTTGTATCCATCTAGTGAGGTACATGCCAAATGGAGCATTATACTGGATGACTGGCCTAATGAAAGAACAGTAGAGAGAGAGAGGGAGAGATGATTACCTCTTTCTTCCTTTATGCAAAACCCTTGGTAATGAGATGTGCCACACAGAAGGACTTTCTGACCACAGTGGCAATGTGGTGGTCAAAGGAGAGGTTTCTCCACAACTGTACTATGTTCTTCGTGTTTCACTGTTGCAGTCATCACATTTGGGTTGATTCCCAAAGCTAAGGGAGGGTAGAGGAAGCTAAAGAGCATTAGGGCCAGCTATCAAGCCCTGCAAGACTGCAGTGGCAAATCCAGCTCTGTATTTAGAAAAGATAGGCATGTGGTAATGCTTGGTGAAGGTATGTACAGAGCTCCAGGTAGCAGCTTCTAGGATGTCCCTGGTAGGGACTCCACTGAGAAAAGCTGCAGAGGTAGATGCTGCCCTGGTGGAATGTGATCTTATCCCCTGTGGGGTAAGTTTTCCATGGTGCTTGTAGCAGAAACGAATGCAATGGGCTATCCATTTGGAAATGGTTTGTTTTGAAAGGGCCTTCCCCTCTGCCCCTGCAGCAAAGCCAGCTAGCAGCTGCTCAGATTTTCTGAGAGGCTTAGTCCTATCCAAATAAAATCTAAGTTGTCTGTGCACATCCAGAGAGTGCAGTATTCATTCCCCTTTGTTTTGTGGATTAGGGAAAAAATAGGCAAACGAATGGACTGATTTAGGGCCACAATAGACACCACCTTGGGCATAAAGGAGGGATTAGTCCTGAGGGAAATCCTGTCCGCATGGAAGATAATGAAGGGTTCCACTACCATGAGGGCCTGTAATTCAGACACTCTTCTTGCTGAAGTGATGGCTAGAAGAAGGCTGTTTTCCAAGAAAGGAATTTCAACTCTGCTGTTGCAGCTGGCTCAAAGGGGGGAAGAGTGAGCTTTTCCAATACAAAGTTAAGGTCCCAGGCTGGAGTGGGAACTCTCCTTGGGGGTCTTAAAATTTTGGCCCCTCTAAGGAATTGTTTTGGCAGGGGGTGAGAGAAGAGGGGTGGCTCGGTATTATAATGTGCTGAAATGGCAGAGGCATGAATTTTAATTGACGATAAGGATAGGCCCTTGTGGAGCATTCATGTTAAGTACTGTAGAATATGACGTAAGCTGGGCACCGTTGTGTCCATCCCCTGAGCCTGGCACTAGGAACAGTATCTTTTCCACTTTTCAGCATAGGATTTTCTAGTACTAGGCCTCCTTGCCTCCAGAATGATATCCAGCACCTGCTTACTGATGGATGCTAGAGGAGAGCTCAAGGAATTAGCCATGCTGCAAGGTTCACGGTTTGAAGCTGAGGGTGCAGAATCTGGCCCGCCTGCTGGGACAGCAGGGAAGGAGTCTGAGGCAGGTGCCATGGTTGCAGCAGTATCATACTGCACAAGTGGGGGTACCAGTGCTGGCGTGGCCAGTCTGGTGTAATCAGTATTGTCCTTGGCTTGTCCTGTTTGATCTTTAGTAGAACCTTCGAGAGGAGAGGTAGAGGGGGAAAGGCATAAACCGAGAGGCTTTCCCAGGTAAAGGACAAGGCATCTACTTTCCAAGCTTGACAGTGGGGAGGTCTTGTGCAGAATTTGTCCAACTGGTAGTTTTGAGGGGAAGCAAACAGGTCTACCTCTGGAGTCCCCCATTTGTTCCTCAAGAGGTTGAATATTTTGGGTTCTAGTTTCCATTCATGTGGGTCCATGAGATTTCTGCTTAAGTCGTCTGCCAGTGAATTCAGTTTGCCTGGCAGGAATTGAGCTTGTAGGTGCACTTGGTAATTCAAGGCTGCTTCACAGAGCCATGGCTAGTCTGCAGAGAGGGTACGAGTGGGTTCCCCCCTGCTTGTTTATGTACCACATAACTGTGGTGTTGTCTGTCTTTACCAATAGCTGTCCTGGAAGAATACAGTCTTTGAAGGCTGTCAGAGCATTCTGTACAACTAACATTTCTTTTTGATTGATATGCAGGTGCATCTGTTTCGGGTTCCATTTGCCCTGAATGTACTGCCCTGTCATGTGAGCCCCCCATGCATAGTTTGATGAGTCTGCTGTTAGGGTTTGGGCGGCAGGGAGGAGAGTGAAAGGGAGTCCCTTGTTGTGGTAGCAGGCCTCTGCCCACCAAAGGAACTCTGTCTTCATACAAGGGATGATAGAAATCATTGTTTCCAGGTCCTGAGAATGTTGACACCATAGGCTTTTTAGATACCATTGGAGTTTCCTCATATGCAGTCGTGCATATGGAATTAGTAGGATGCAAGAGGCAATGAACCCCAGGGCTTGCAGTATTTTCCTTGCAGATAGCTGGGGTTTTGTGGCCAATAGTTTGAAATAGGTTGTCAAATAAACTTGTTTCTCTGGAGTGAGGAATGCCATCTGGGAAGCTGTGTTCAAGCTTGCTCCCAGGAATACAATCTATTGGCAGGCTACTAGGTGAGATTTCTTTTCGTTGATGGTGTACCCCAGTGAGATTAGAAGTTTCTTTATGAATGCCAGATGTTGTAATAGTAAGTCTTGGCTTTCTGCCTGAGTCAGACAATCGTCTAAGTATGGGTAAATCTGAATATGTCTCTGCCTGCAAAAATGCAATGGCTGGAGCTAGACGCTTTGTGAATACCCTAGGTGCAGTAGATAAGCCAAAGGGAAGTGCAGAGAACTGATAGTGCATGGAGCCTGCCCTGAAGCGTAGGTATTTCCTGCAAGATTCCCTTATTGGGATGTGCAGGTAAGCTTCCTTTAAGTCTAAGGTTGCCAGCTAGGCATCCTTAGCTAGCATAGGAAAAAGCTGTTGAAGAGTTAGCATTCTGAATTTTGGAATCACCAGACAGGTGTTGAGAATAGAGAGGTCCAGGATAGGACACCAGGAGTTGTCTTTTCTGGGTACCAGGAAAAGTCTTGAAAAGAAACCTTGTCCCCTTTGTTCTGCTGGGACAGGTTGAATAGCCCTAATACTGAGAAGAGAGAGAACCTGCTGTTGGGCCTCCACCCACTGATTTGGGGGAAGGTCTGGCCAACCGTTTGGGGTTGGTAGTATGTGGAAGTAGAATCTGTATCATTGGGAAGCTATGTTCAAAACCCATTTGTCCTGGGTAATGAGTTCCCAGTTTTTTTGCATGCAGGGCGAACTTTCCTCCTAAGGGAGCAGGTAGTTGAGCAGGGCTTGGAAGGGTTAAGGTTAAGTCATTGTGCCATTTTTCTGTAGGGGGTGGCTTACTACTCCCTGCTTTGGAAGTGGAAGCCCCCCACTGCTTAGGTCTGTGCGTAGCCTGAGACTGTAACCTAGATGGTCTGCTGTTCCTGGGTTTGGACTGAGAAGGCCTGAAAGAGACTGGAAAGGACCAGTTCTTTGAAGGCCAATGCCTACTAAATCTGGGAGGCTGCACTTGTAGGAAATCTTTAAAAGTTTGCATAGATTTAGCTTTTTCCTCCATCCTTTTAAGGACGACTTCTGCTTTGTTGCCAAAAAGGTGGTCTTGGTTTAATGGAGCATCCAGTAATTTAGTTTTGACATGATCTGGCAAGTTTTGTTCCTTAAGCCAAGCATGCCTTCTAAGTACAGACCCAGTGACAGCAGCCCTGCAAGATGCTTCTAAAGCATCAAAACCACATTGCAAAGTATGGTTACCAACAGAACGCATTAAATCTTGCAATTCTTTTGTGTTCAGCACAGTCAGGAATCAACATTATGTTCTGTTTAAGTAGTCCCATAATATCCTGCTGATACTTTAACATATGAAACTGACAATTTAAAGCCCTAATGGCCAAAACAGCAGAAGTGTATACCTTCTTACCCCATCTGTCTATTGATCTAGAATCTCTATCAGAAGGGGTAGGATTTCTGGCAGCAGTAGCCTTAATGCCTTTTGATCCTTGGAAAATGGTCTCTGAATCTGCAGCAGGATTCTTGAAGAGGAACTTGTGAGAGTCAGGTACTCTGTAGTACCTGTCAGGTTTTCTGGGAGCTGGAGGTAAAGTGTCTGGGATAAGGCTAAATTCCAAGAAAGCATCATCTACAATGTCCAGAACAGGAGGGATAGCTAAAGGCCTGTGTTGAGGCAGGAGTAAGAATTCCCTAAGTCTCTTTTTGAACTCAAGAGTAATTCTGGCTTTCCCAGCGGAAATGCTCCCTACGAGTATGCAAGGTTTCACCGAAGGAAAAATCTTCTGGAGGGGAAGCATAGGGAATGGAATCCTCTGCATCAGAATCCTCATAAATAGATAAGGGCAAATCCTGGTAATCAGAAGGAGCAGAAATATCAGATTCCTGATCAGAAGAATCAGAAAGAAATTCAGTTCTAGGTCTCTTAGAGGGGTAAGGCTGGCTTTCCCTAATTAAAGTAATAAGGTCTTTAGCCATTCTAAGCATTTGTTTTTGAGGCATATGGGCTTGAGCTCGCGGTTTGGTTGTCAGTTTTCTAAGCATAGTGCAAGTTTTAGGCCTGAGGGATTCGGAACTTCTGGATGGAAATGATAACGTCGGTTTAAAATGTAAGTCTGTAGGCCTGAATACACCCTCAGAAGTCGGTGCCTGCACAGCGTCTCTGGACGCATCCAAGGTAGAGACATCCGCAGGTTCCATAGTCGAACAGGCATCTCACGGCATACTGGACTCCGAATGGGTCTCAGTAGAGGCCTGCGAATCTGAAACTGCAAAAGCGCCTCACTGAGTACCAGTGGACTGGCAACTAGCTTAATGGAAGTGTCGTCGGCAGTTTTGGACCTATGCGGTCTTTCTCTGTCTTTATCCTTACTTTTTTTGGAAGATCGGCAGTCGGACGGCTTAACGAAGCTATTTTGGAGTACTGAGACCGAGTACGAAAGTAATTGGCTTCAAATGTGATGACTGCAACAGTGAAACACAAAGAACATCCCTTGGTAATGAGATGTGCCACACAGAAGGACTTTCTGACCACAGTGGCAATATGGTGGTCAAAGGAGAGGTTGCTGTTAATCTGTGTCTCCAGATCTCTTATAATGCCTTCAGTGTTCAGTGGGTTCCCGTCGATGTGGTAATTAGTGGGAAATTAGTTTTTCCCAAAGGGGATGGTGACGCATTTTGTGGCATTAAGCTTAAGGCCATGGTTTCGACACTAGTCAATGGTCTACGTGAGGCTTTTCTGTAGGATGTCTACATCACTTGGAGAGTTAATAACGGCTCCCAGCTTGAAGTCATCTGTGATCTTGGTCAGCCTGAGTCCCTCCGCTTTGACCTGGACTTCTGTGAAGTAGATGCCAAACAGGAGAGGACTCAGGACTGATCCCGGTGGGACCCCACCCATGACTGGTCGGCAGTCTGAGAGTCCACTACTTTCACACTGTGGGTTCTGTGAGCCAATTTGTAACCCACCTAGTGATATAGCGGTTGATGCCTAGTTTGGTGAGTTCATCAATAATTCCTGAGTGGGGAATGGTATCAAAGGCCTTGGCCAGATCGAGGTAGGCTGTATGAACTGCCTTGCCCTCATCCACAGCTCTGCTGACTGACTCAAAGAAGTCAACCAGGTTGAGTAGGCATGATCTACCTTTCACAAAACCAAACTGCGTGGGATCTAGAGTTTGGAGATTCCCTATATTCTTGTTAATTAGGTCCATGATAATGCACTCCATAGCCTTACATATCAGAGTCATCAGGCTAATGGGGTGATAATTCCCAGGATCTGTAGTCACTCCCCCTTTATGGAGAGGGATGACTGTAGCAGTGCTCCATTCAGTAGGGACAAAGCCTGAGGTGAAGCTGTAATTGAACAGGGTGCATAAATGTGGTGCCAGTTCACTTTGTAGTTCTGTCTAGCAATAACTCACATAACACCCATACATAGGTTCATAGGTGTGTACTAGGCTAATGGCCCTGGTGCCTTTACAAGCCTAGCCCATAGGATCACCCTGGCATAGTGGCACCCGACCTTAGTTCCCAGTGCATCTGTCGAGTAGAGCCACTGGAGTGATCCCCGGGGTGAATTTTCTATTTCCCATCTACTTATCAAGATTTCTCTTGAAGAGGGCCAGTGAGGTGCTCTGTTTGACATGTATGGGAAGTCTGTTACATAGCATGGGCAGTCTCTGGGTTATGAACCTGTCCCTCCAGCATGTTCTGTTGATTGTGGTAATGAGGTTGAGGTCTCTGGAGCGTGTGGTTGCCAGGGATTGGGATTTCTTTATATGTAGCATTTCTAACAGAGCTGGGTCAGACATGGCTTTGTAAGTCAAACTGAGATCGCCTCTAAGTAGGCGATATGAGACAGAGAATACTTGGACATTTTTTGGGTCTGTCCATATAGGACAAGTGTTTAAGGCCCAGAATCCTCTTTGTGAGGTACTTTTGCAGCCTCTCCAGTTGTTGCAGGTGTCTAGTGAAGTACATGCCAAATGGGGCATTGTACTCGATGATTGCCTTAATGAGGGAAGAGCAAAGGGAGACAATGGCCTCTTTCTTCCTGGATGCAAAACCCTTAGAAATGAGATGTGCCACACAGAAGGACTTTCTGACCATAGTGGCAATGTGGTGGTCAAAAGAGAGGTTGCTGTCAACCTGTGTTCCCAGATCTCTTATAACATCTTCTGTGTTCAGTGGACTACCATCGATGTGGTAATTTATGGGAACCAGGTTTTTCCCAAAGGGGATGATGACACATTTTTTGGCATTGAGCTTAAGGCCATGGTTCTGACAGCAATCGATGGTCTCAGTGAGGTCTTTCTTTAGGATGTCAACATCACTTGGGGAGTAAATAATAGCTCTCAACTTGCAATCGTATGCGAACTTTGTCAGCCAGAGTCCCTTCATGTTGGCCTGGGCTTCAGAAAAGTAAACACCAAACAGGAGAGGACCCAGGACCGAACCCTGTGGGACTCCACTCGTGACTGGTCGGTAGTCTGACTTTGAGTCAGCTACTTTCACACTGTGGGTTCTATTTGTGAGCCACTTTGCAACCCACCTAGTGATATAGGGGTTGATGCCTAGCTTAGTGAGTTTTTCTATGATTCCTGAGTGGGGAATGGTATCAAAGGCCTTGGCCAGATCAAGGTAGGCTGTATGAACCACCTTGCCGTCATCCATAGCTCTGGTGAAAGATTCAAAGAAGTCGACCAAGTTGAGCAGGCATGATCTACCCTTCACAAAACCAAACTGTGTGGGATCCAGAGTTTGGAGATTCCCTATATCCTTGTTTATTAGGTCCACAATGATGCATTCCATAGCTTTGCACATCAGACTCATCAGGCTAATGGGGCAATAGTTCCCAGGGTCTATAGTCGCTCCTCCTTTGTGGGAGAGGGATGACTGTAGCAGTGCACCATTCGGTAGGGTCAAAGCATGAGGTGAGGCTGTGATGGAACAAGGCACACAGGTGAGGTGCCAATTCATCTGTAGTTCATGTAGAACACAGCCAGGGATATTGCCAGTTCCCATAGAAGTTGTATTCTTGGCCTTCGACAGTGCTGTTTTAACTTGTGCAGCAGTAATACTGGGTGCCTGGCAATCTACTGGTATTGTGATTGGTCCTTTGGGGGGAAGGGGTAAAGTTGGCACTGAATCTGTCAGCCAGTATATTGGCAATATCTGTTGGCTCAGTATAGGAGGTACCATTGTGCAGTAGCTCAGAGCAAATCTGGGTATTGCTGTGGAGATTCTTTACATAATTATTGAAGGCCTTGTGGTTGTCTTTACTATCTGCTGAAATTCTGTTTCCATTGCTAGCTTTAGAGGATTTGATGAGGGATATAAACTTTTTGTTGAGGCTGGTAAGGGAGTTTTTCCAGTATTGGGACTTCACCTTATTTCACATCATTTTCCTTCTTCTGTTGTAGAGTTTGTTTATGGCAGGGGACCTCCAGATTTGCTTGCTTTTTTTGGAGGAAAGTGTCTTGGTTCTATTGGGTATGGCGAGATCCATGCAGTTGTGTACGTGTTCTTACAGTGCATTGGTATATGATTCGGCGGTCATGCAACTATTCTCCATTTGCATGGGTGCCGTGAAGTTAGCCACCTTTGTTTTTAGGAGCCCAAAGTTAGCTTTGAAGAAGTTTTTCATAGTGGTTACCTTTGTGGGGGTGGGGTGGGTGGGTGGGAGGGATGTGGATTTCCAAGGCGATAAGTTTGTGGTCGGATCTAACCAGGGAGGAGTTGACTATTGGTGTAGAGCAACGGTCACTCTTGTTAGAAAAGACCAGGTCAAGGATGTTGCTACCTCTAGTGGGGGTAAGAACGAGCTGGTCCACGGCATTGGAATTAATGAATTCCAGGAAATGTTGAGCAAATGTATTGGTACATGAGTAGTTTTCCCAACTAATGGAGGAGTAGTTGAAGTCGCTCAGTATGAAAGTGTTAGGTTGGACCCTAATACACTCCAGAGTGCTTAGGAATGTGGAGTGTGAGTCTTGGGACACGGCTGGGGACATATAGCAGGCTATGACCTGAATCCCTGTCTTACACAATGTTAACTGCACCTGAAGTATACCTGATGCATTAAGTTGGGCTACCAGTCTGGAGGTGTGCGCATCCTTCCTGAATATGGAAACACTACCGCCTTTGGAGCTTTGGTCCAAGTTTTAGGGCCAAAAGGTGTGGAATGAGTTATAGCCTGGTAGTGCAGGGGTGCTTTCTGCTACCTTGTACCAGGTCTCTGTTACAGCACAAATGTCGATGTTCTTCATTTTAAGGAGTGCTTCGAGCAAGTACATTTTGAGATTTAGACTTCTAGCGTTGAGCAGCATGACCCTCAGACTGCATTTGTTTGTAGCGGTTATGGTGGTAATTTAGTATTTGGAACACCGCCTAAAAAAGGCACTAAAAAAGGCACTATAGTGGCAGCAAGAGCCTTGGCCAGTATTTGGAAGCCCAGGTGTGACAGATGCAGGCCATGTCTGGCAAAGCATCGAGGTCTGTCAATCATGTCATCCCAGGCAGACAGACATTGGATCCCCTTAGAATGACACCAGAAACTTAGCCAGCTGAAATCAATCATTTTCTGGTTGTACTATGGTATCATTCTGGGTGATGGTAGGATGCTGCTCAGGGCTAGGGTCATACCCACCTGGGCTATATAATCCAAGAGCTCCTCCATGTCTCTTTTTATGTAGTCCAGGGAGGTACCTCTCAGGTCATTCACACCCACATGTAAAATGACAGAGTCATATTTGTACATGTTGTTGAGGGACCTGAGTGCATGCGTTATGTGGTGGAACCTGGCACCTGACAGGCAGCTGACTGTTACTTTCATCTTATTCTCCTTATATATACCCTTATTCATGTATATATATATATATATATATATATATATATATATATATATATATACACACACATATATATGGTTCTACTTCATAACATTGAAATTTAATTTCATAACATTGAATTTCATAACATTTAGACCATAACATTGAAAATTCAAAACACTGAAAACCCAAAACATTGAAAACTCAGAACACTGACAGTGTGCTTCACACCACTGAAAACTACACTTCACAAGTAAATAATATCACCTCCACCTACAACAACAAACTAACAAACACACTTTCTACTACGTTTGGGTCTGCCCCTCACAACCCCCCCGTAAATTAAATATACCAACTCCAAGATCGCACTACAGTGAAAAAAAGTTAATTTCCTAACCGTGATACAGTGACAATTTATGGGGTGGGGGTGCAGGGGGGCTTGTCCCCCAACAGAAACATAGTAGAAAGTGTGTTTGTTAGTTACGTGGTGTTGTAGGTGGAGAGGATGTTATTTACACATGCATTGTAGTTTTATGAAGCACACTTTCAATGTTCTGAGTTTTTAATGTTTTGGGATTTAAATGTTTTGGTCTCAATGTTATGAAATTCAATGTTATGAAGTAGACCCATATATATATATATATATATATATATATATATATATATATATATATATATATATATATTTACATATGTATATTTATATATGTGTGTGTGTGTGTGTGCATGTGTGTTATAGACAGATACATAAATAGATATAGGTATATATAGTAAAAAATGTAGTTTCTCAGTCAAGAAAATTTATTTCAAATCAACATTTTTTTGTAGGGATCATGGCCACTGTACTCCTTACACCCCTTACATAAATATATTAATACCCAGTCTTTTTCATCCAAAAGCCACATAACTGGAATATGTTCTTCTACCACTTTTTAAGTTTATATATATATATATATATATATATATATAATGGATATATGTACACACACACACACACACACACACGCACATATATATATATATATATATATATATATATATATATATATATATATATACATACATATGTGAGCACAGACAATTATGTAAGTTGAACTTACCATTAACAGTAGATGTTTGAATGATCACTGCAGTATTAACTTTTGACCAACATGTGGCATTGGTGTAAAAAAGCTAAGAAAGTCCTATACTGCACCACTTATAAGCAAAACGATTGTGTCTAAACCTTGGAATTGCATTGTTCCTTTTACTTAACCCTCATTAGGTCAATCAGTCTGTCCAGACATATGCAACAACTGGAATACCCACATATATACCTTACTACAACACTACAAGGCCTAAAGAACATGTCTTACATGGATGGACTAAAAGCCATGTCACTATACTCAGTACTCTACAGGCTGCTAAGAGGTGACCTGTGTCTGACATAAAAGACATCCTCTGTACTGATACTGATGGATTTACTGCTCATCAGCTAGTCAAACTGCATCAGAAATACTTTGTCTAGGGATATCAACCTCTTTAAAACAGAACATTTTGGAGGGACAGGTATATCTCGCAGAGGATACTGCTGCTCTGGAAGAGACTCCCTGTCCAGATAAAACAAAGTTAATCCCTGTCCATATATAAGCACAACTTGGATCTATGGATAGAAAACAGAAAATTTACCCCAGGACTGCCCCCAGTACTAATGGACAGAGGCAGCTCCTAAATGACTTATCCTGCGCATGTGCCCTCTCAAATTATCTAAGCTATGATCTCAGTTATTCTCATTAAGGGTAATATACAATTACCGACCACAGGGTGAGTAAAGGACAATCTCTATCCAAATGGGACAGGTTAATCTGAGCACAAAAAGGGAATATGGCTACGCTTAAAAAGGCCCTCAGTGTAGCTAGCCTAGTACTTACCTATGAACATATATATGTGTGTGTGTATATAATTCTATGACAGATGCTCAAAGTATGAAAACTTCAAGTGCCTGCCATATTCTTAAAACAATTCAAAACACAGACAATCAGATATACAATACCTTGAATCAAAACATTTGAAAAAAATATCTATTTCTTGCGGGGGAAGGGGCCTGCACCTCACATCATCATCATCATCATCATCATCTTCTTTCGGCTTTTCCCATTAGGGGTCGCCACAGTGGATCATCTGATCATCTGTTTCCATTTCTTCCTGTACTATGCATCTTGCTCTGTCACACCAACCATCTGCATATCCTCTCTCAGCACATCCATAAACCTTACCTTAGGCCTTCCTCTTTTCCTGTTACATGGTAGCTTCATCCTTAGCATCTTTTTCCCAATATACTCAGCATCCCTCCTCAGCACATGTCCAGACCAATGTAATCTTGCCTCTCTGGCTTTGTCTCCAAACCTTCCAACCTGGGCTGACCCTCTAATATACTTATTCCTGATCCTGTCCACCCTCGTTACACCCAGTGCAAATCTTAACATCTTTAACTCTGCCACATCCAGCTCTAACTCCTGCCTTTTTGTCAATGCCACTGTCTCCAACCCATATAACATAGCTGGTCTCACTACTCTCTTGTAGACCTTCCCTTTCACTCTTACAGGTACTTGTCTGTCACAAATCACTCCTGACACTCTTCTCCACCCACACCATCCTGCCTGTACTCTCTTCTTCACCTCTTTTCCACACTCACCATTACTCTGAACTAATGATCCCAAGTATTTAAACTCATCCACCTTCCCCACCTCTACTCCCTGCATCCTCACCATTCTTCTATCCTCCCTCTCATTCACACACATATATTCTGTCTTAGTCCTGCTGACCTTCATTCCTCTTCTCTCTAGAGCATATCTCCATCTCTCCAGGGTCTCCTCCACCTGTGCCCTACTCTCACTACAGATCACAATGTCATCTGCAAACATCATAGTCCATGGGGACTCCTGTCTGATCTCGTCTGTCAACCACTCTGTTAATTTTATATACCAACTCTGAGACTACAACTCAGTGGAGAAAGGATAAATTCTCTGATCCATACTGTACCACAGTCCAGTACAGAAACAAAGTGGGTACATGCAATCAGCTGATTTCAAACACCTGTACTGGCTTATTTTCTCTTCAAAATGTTGCAGACTCAGTGGGTTGTAGGGAACCCATATCTTTCTGTCTGTCTAGCTATCCATCTATCTGCCTGTCTATACTTCCACACAGATATACAGATACATAACTGTAGATATATATGCAAAAAAATGGATTATTATAGCAACAGAAGGTAATGTCCTGGGCAAAGAAATGACTTTCAAGCAACTAAATGCACTCAAGTAGTCACCCCTCCATAAAAAATTCAATATTTGAGATTTGTTTTGCCAAAAAATTTAACTTTACACATTTGAAAGCTAGCATTTACAGTGTATAATTCTCATTATACATAACCATTAATGCAGGTTTCCACACTATCACCAATAAACCGTTTTTAATATTTAACAAATTTTAGAGAGTAAGGTCAGATTATACACACCTCTTAACTTATTCTGCAACATCTTCCTTGTATGAAACAGCAAGCATGCTATTTTTTAATGTCCAAATATGTATATCAAATTCTGGGCCTTTCTGCAATTTAGCAAAATGTCCAATTGAATTTGTGACTGGATTGCTTAACCTTAAACAGAGTACATAAAATTACTCAGGTTTGCGGCTGAATCGAGTAGAAAGTAGAAATCAGAACAGTCACAAATCAAAGTAGAGGATTGCAGCAGTTGAAATTTAATGACTTTAGAATGATGAGGAACAGCTGAGATTTGTACAGTTTGGTCCACAAACTGATAAACTGATGACACACTCCATGAAAGCAGTCTCTCATTTGCATGTGGCTTAGCTAAGGAAATTAGAGGTGCCACCATCTGCAGCAGAGAAGCAGAATACATTTAATGGCCCAAATTAGAATGATCTAACAAATGAGCAGCAGTTGAGATATATCATTACTGACCCACTCCCACAAAATATTCTTTCAAAATTCTTATTTTCCAGTTTTAATACCACTGGCAATATTATTGTTGCATATAACAAGCACTTGCTAATGCTTACTGTCTGCTTGCAGTGCAGCTTAACTGAAGCAGGACAGGATGAAGATGTGTGGTCAGTAAAATGAGAAATTAAGAGCTAGTAAGTAGAAGTTTCAAAAGTCATTCTTTAGTGCATTCAAAATCTTATGTTAAATAAGGTTTATGGGTTGCAGGTAATGTACTTTCTTTTCTTGTCAATTTTTAGACATTCATGACTACATGCAATATTTAATTGTGCTGCTTAGTAAATTGATTATCCATTAGCAGACTGCTGCTGGATAGAGATATTACTTATGTGCAATAATAAAAGTTGTCTCATGAATGGTACGTATAAGGTGGCTAACAACAAAGTGATGTTGAAATTTAGCAATTATTGTAAGAACGTTTAAGAAGGTACAGTGGGCTACCATATAAGTAAAGAAACATGTATACATCTTGAAAGAAGAATACAGAGTGCGTGAATACGTATACACCTTAATGTGAAAGCCCACACAGGTATTTGATATCAAAAAGGAGTTTTCTAATAAAGCAGTCAAAGTGGCTTGGAATAATTACAGAAAAGTAAAGTGCTGAGTTTCAAGAGGTTAAGAAACAGTACGCAGTAAATGACCTACATGGAGTGCAGCAGCTTAAATATTTTTGTTATAAAAAGATCTTTTCTTCACCTCTAATTAAAATATTCACTTAAGGTAGCCATGCTAAGGCAAAGATGACATTGCAGAATGTCAGCACGTAGCATTAAAACACAATACAGACCATGATGGGTGGCACCTATGTCCCTCATGGAGAGGGGCAGTCGGTGCTATCACAGAATCACTCTAACAATGACCATCTAACTATGGTCAGTAAGGGTACTCAGGTCATTAAACAGCTAGGCTTGTAAAGGCCTACAGCCATTAGCCTGGCAACCTCCTATGAATCTATAAACCTATGAAGAAGGAAGAAATGAATGACCTTTAAAAGGCCACTAGCTAGGCTGCTGACAAGGCTGTTTAAAGGTCACGTGGTTGGCATTGTGATATCATTGTTTTGTGCATTACAAGAACAGGCATGGCTGCCTGCTCTTAGTGTAGTACGCTGGTGTTTACTATTATAATCTGTTTTTTGTTGCTAGAGCTTCCTGTTGACTTCTAAAAGGGTTTACAAGTGTTTCACATGTTTTTGTGGACTACTTATTTTTATTTATGCTTTGTTGACTCAGTTAGTCCAACAAGACAAGTGGCCAGTTTTTCAGGGCACATCCAATATCAATACTGATGAGGGGAAATTTACTCAGTGTTTTTGTAGACATGACTCAGACATTTGAAACTGTAGACCACACCCTCACATTGGAAAAACTTCAGACTAACATTTGGTGAAAATACTATAACCTATTTCAAAAATTATTTGCAAAATAGATAATTCCAAATTTATTCAAAAAACAAACTGTCCAGATATGTTACACTTAACCTTGGTGTCCCTCAAGGTTCAGTCTTAGGACTTCTTCTATGCTCACTTTTTATAAATGATAAAGTACTAGATCTTCTCAACCACTAAATAATTATACACACAAATGATATTCTGATACTGAATGCATGCAAAACATACCAGTTCCATCAAAAGTTTACAAAAGCTAAAAAAGAATTTATGTACTTATTATAATGTTCCATTTGTGTTGTCCATTTTCATTCTTCTTCAAATGATGGGTTTGAATCTAATCCCTTGGATCTGACTCAGCCATTGCTAAAGCTCATGAAAACCAAAATCGCTTGAGCTTCTCCCCTACTCATAATACACCAACCTTAAGTTACCTCAGATCTTGTTTGCTGATTTTTACCAGAAAGAAAATATTTACTATGCATAGATAAAGGAGGTAAAAAATTGCATGCGATCAACACATAAAAACTATATCTGGAGCTCAGTACAAAGGACAGTGATATCCCCTAAAGAGTCATTCTTCCAGAAGTTTGCAAAGGATGGGGGTTGGTGGGTGGGGAGTTGAGGAAGAATGAACATGGACAATACAGATTAAACATTATGGTAAGTAAATAACTTCTTTATCTGATGTCAATTTTCATTCTATCCTCAGCTGATGGTATAGAGTCGCTAGCTACCTAAAAGACGGGGTGGACTCAAAAGGAAGGATGCTCCTGAGCACAGGTGAACCAAATGATGATCTACCTCTGAGACCAGATCCAATTTGTAATGAGTAACAAAGGTATGGGGAATAGCCCAAGTATCTGCTGTGCATATATCATCCGTGGACGTCCTGGAAAGAAAAACTGAAGACATTGCCATGGATCTAGCTGAATGAGCTCATACTGTTTGTGGTAATGTAACACCCAATTGTTTTATATATACATGATATGCAATCAGTTAGCCATCTGCTTAAAGTTACTTTGCCAACTGGTCTTCCCAATTTCAAGTCCTCAAAGGAAACAAATAACTGGTCTGTCTTTCTTATGTCTTTTCTTCTATGCAGTTAAAAACATAATTGTGTGTGAACATCTATTAAATGCAACATGTATTCACCTTTATTAGTAAATTTGAGGAAGAAAACTTGCAAATTAATGGACTGATTGATATTGGATTCTGACATCACCTTGGGAAGAAAGGATGCATTGGTTCGTAATGTAACTCTATCCTTGTGAAAAATCGAATATGGAGGTTTTGAAGACAATGTTTGAATTTCTGAAATTCTTCTAGCAGATGTAATGACTACCAGAAAAAAAAAAATATTTTCCAAGAAAGATATTTAAGGTCACACTTAGCTGCTGGTTCAAAGGGGGAATATACCAGACTGAGGTCCCATGGGGGAGTAGGGTCTTTAAAGAGAGGTCTTAAAAGTAGAGTGTCTCTCAAGAAAGCTCTGCACAGATTATGAGAGGCTATTGAGGAACCTTCAAATCCAGTGTGAAAGTTTGATATACCTATAAATGAACTAACAATTGAGAAACTAGCTCCTTCTTTAAAAAGTACGACCAAAAATGCAAGGATGTTATATACAGGAGTGGAAAAAGGTTCAACATGATTTTTATGTGCCCAATACACAAATCTTTTCCATTTTCTAGAATAGAGCTTATGTGTTGAAAGTTTATGTGAAGATAAAAGTATATGCTGGACAGGAAAAACAGCATAGGTTTTCTGGCTATTAACAGAATTGGAGAAACCAAGGAGTTAACCTGAGATTTGATATGTCTGGATGGTTCATGCCTGCTGGGTGAGACAGAAGGTCTGGAATTGGATTCAAAATCTAAGGTTGGTGAAGTAAGTGAGGCCAAAGGAAGGGGAACCAAATCTGTCAAGGCCAGTAAGGTGCAATGAGGATGACTTTGCTCTTCAATATGTCAGCTTTCTGTAGGAATTTTAAATTAGCGGAATTGGTGGATAGGTGGATAGTAGACCGCGGAGGCAATCATGAAGTAGAAGTAGAGCATCAATCTGTGATCATACCTCTCAACCTCTTCAAGCAAGAAATATCACAAAGCCATAAATAATGGGGGTACAAAGGCCTAAAAACAGGGACACTTTTTAAATATTGCTCTTATAAACTTAGAATGTTGATAGACTAACAAGTTTTGTGTTAGTATGATTTTTTCTGAAGGGTATGGAATGTGAAACTCAAATATGTATCATTATTTTAAGACTTCAGTCTTTAATGACTTACCAATAATTTGCCAGAAAACCATTACTTTATGAAAAACAGACCAAAAATATGAGGCAAAAAACCTGTAGAATATGCGAAAATCTGTACAATTGAGAGGTATGTCGGTGATTTCCCCTGTGGGGGGATTACAGCAAAGTAGCTGCTGTATTTGTTGTTTAGGGGAGAAGCAAAAAGATCGCAGCAAAACTGGTCCCACTGACGAAAAGTCATTTCCATCTTGTTCTTGTTGACAGACCACTCATGAGGTAGAAGAATACAACTGCTCAGCTTGTCTGCTATTACACTGGACCTCCTGGAATGTGTGTTGCTATGAAAAAGCGGTTGGAAGACATTGCCCATTGCCACAATCTGAGCGCTTCTCAACACAAGGGGTAAGGTCCAGTCCCTCCTTGTTTGCTGATGTACCAAATTGCTGACATATTGTCTGTTTGAATTGCAATCATCCCCAAAGGGAGAGCATTCTGAAGGGCCTGCAACGTTAAAAGCACTGCTCTCATCTCTAGGACATTGATATGCAAATTGGCCTCTTCTGGGCGCCAAGTGCCTTGGACTATTTTCCCCAGAAAGTGCCCCAACCCTCACTCCAACTGGGAAGTGTCTGTGGTCACTATGGCCTTGGGCTGAGAGGGAATGAATAATCGGCCTTGTAGAACCTGATCTGATGGAATCCACCACCTGAGATCACTCTTGCATATATAAGTTATTTGTATCAGAGTTGACATGGGTTGATAAAGTATCAACCATTGTGTTGCTAGCATCCAGTGTAGAATCCTCATGTAAAATCTGGCTAAAGTTACTAGTGTTATTGCCACTGACATTGATCCTAGAGCTTGAAGAACCACGTAGGCTGAAATCTTGGTACAGCAGATTATTTTTCTGACCTATGATCTTACAGTCTGAACTCTTGAGGGAGGCAGCGAAGCTATCATTGAGTTTGTGTGAAAAAGTGCTCCTATGAATTCCACATTCTGAGTTGGTTCCAGCTGAGACTTGTCGTAGTTTATGGTTATCCCCACATGACAGCACGTCTGGAGAACCTGATCTCTTCCCCTTAATAACTGATGCCTGGTCAGGGCAATAATGACCCATTCATCTAGATATGGAATCCTTGCAGTCTCAAGTGAGCTGCTACTACTGCCATACATTTAGTGAACACCCCGGGGGCTGTGGTGAGACCAAAGGGCAGAGATCTGAACTGGTTATGACTGGCTCCCAGCCAGATGCGTAAGTACCCTCTGGATTATCTGTTCACCTTTATGTGATAGTACACATCCTGAAAGTCTATCAAGCACATCCAGTCATCCTTGCTCTGAAAAGGGAGAACTGACTGAACTGTGACCATCTGTAACTTGAGGTGTTGAACTGAACTGTTTAAGTTGCTGAGATCCAATATTGGTCTTTAGTCCTCTGTTTTCTTTGGCACTAAAAAGAACCTTGAAAAAAATTCCAGATTCTATCTGGTCTGTCAGGACCTCTTGAATGACTGTTTTTTCTAGCAGCTTTTGTATTTAAATTGCTGCTTGTTCCTTCTGAGTGGGTTGAACATCGGGGATATTTCTTGAGATTGAAGGTGGAAGGGAAAAGGGTATTATATAACCTCTGGAAATAATCCTCTGCACCTAAGTATCTTTTCTTATGTTTAGCCAGGCTCTCTGGTGCAGGGATAAGTGACCCCCCCAACTGTCTCCAGAGGTGGACAATCGGGCCTCCTTTCAGGAGGACTGGTAAGATCTGTCAAAGAAAGAATCTCTGGATTCCTGGTTTTGCATGCCACCTCTGCAGCGGGAGTGGCATCAACCATTGCAGTTCCCTCCTTTGCTCCTGGAGGGAACTTCCTCCATGTGTGTCCTGGAAAGGATCCTAGGACTTTCTGAACCACATCTTCCGATCACCTTGCTGATTCCTAGAAAAGGATCTTTGAGGGGTCTAAAAACATATGCCAATGGCAGGAAGAGTCTTTTCATCCTTCTCACACCTGCATAATGTGTCCTTTACCTTGGGGCCAAACAAGAAAGTGCTGTCAAAAGGAGCAATGATGAATGACAACTTGAAGGGCTCTGCAAAATCGTATAAGAGCATCCAGGTATGTCTCCTAATGGAAATACCTGAACTCACTGCCCTTGAGGTTCCTTCGGCTACATGCAAAATGTGCCTCATGGAAGAATTTGAAGTCGATTGCAGGGTAGCCAACTGAGCAGTCACAGATGATTGGACCTCCGCAGAAACAGATCCTGATAAGGTATTTAATAGTTCCTTAATCCAATCCCTCTGTAATCGTGTAAAATGTGCCAAATAATTCACTGACCTTAAAGCGAAGGTCGCTGAAACATAGACATGTTTCCCAAACCTATACATTGCCCTAGACTCCCTGTTAGGGGGATGAACAGTGGAACTCTCCTTGGCAATTTCCTTTTTCGTGGCCGCCGCCATGACCATGGCCTCAACAGGCACTTCTTTACCCCAAAACTGTTTATCCAAAGGTGGTGCCACAATCTTGTTTGGTCTCCTAGGCATTGGTTCAACTGTTTTGGGTTTCTTTCATACCCGCCAAGAGACTAACTCAATAAGCTCATCGGTGGGTGGAGTAATCCAGGAGGTAGATAGCGTAGTACCAAAAGCCTCCAGGAATACAGACTCCTCGGATTAAGGGTTGTTGGGCATCCAGCCACTTCTCTGCTTAAGGAGCTCGAGGATGCTTCCAAATGAGACATCTTCAGGAGGTCACTATGGGGATCCTTCACCTTCATCAAAGTTTTTATAATCAGTGACTGACTCCTCTGGGGAGTCCAAGTACTTCCTCTTATCCGTCTTCTTCCGAAGGACCTCCTCAGTGGGATGCTCTGGGGAGGTATTGGAAGAAATCGAGATACCCTGTTGGGAGGCCTGGGGGTCTTTGTTTGGCTGTCCCTGTGGTAAAGAATGATGAGGTTCTGAGTGCAGAAACATCAAGGTAGAAGGTTTAGGGTCTGAGGGTCTGGATCCGTCCATTTTGCTGAGGCAGAAAAAAATCCTCTTTACAGCCTCAAAGGCAGACTGCTCCAGAGAAAAGGAAGACCTTGGATCCAAAAAGACAAGCTTTTGGATTGCTGTCCTCCCCACTCTGAAGGCAATCTCCCTGAAGTGGAAGCCAGAGCCAAGCTAGCCAGTGCTGAGGCTCTGAGGCACAGATATGGCTTTGACAACTTCGGAGATGACTCCAACTCCTCGGATCTGACAGGGAAGCTTCAGCTTTGAGAGCTCTCCAGATCTGACTGAACCAGGGCAGTCAGAGTAAGTTTCAGATCTGAAGATATTACTATCTTCAGATCTTATCCAGATTGAGTTGGAAAGCTCAGATCCAGGGACTCTGAGACAGTTAAAGGAGTCAGAGGAAGAACTTGTAGTGCAAGTGTAGCAGAAGAACGGACCTCCTGATCTGAAGGGGTATGAGCCAGTAAGACACCCATCTGACTCTGTGCTGAGAGGATCTTCTGCACCACTCTTTCCACATCTTCCTCCTTCAAATGTCTGGAAGAACAAATAGAAACAATAAATGGAGACCTGGGTCTATGATGCTGCAAAAAAAGTGAAGGCACCCTTGAGGGCACCGGATCCACAGAAGGTGAATATCTTGTTCAGGGTAGGTGAACTGAACTGGTAGGACTGAATGTGGGTGAAGCTGATACCTTTTTTTTTTCAGATCCGAGGAAGTCAGGTCCATCAGTTTTTTCTTCCAAGGGTGAGGTTAGATCCATCTTGGCTTTTTTATTGGACAGCTCCGAAACAATGGAAGATGTAGAAGGCTTTAGACATAAAGTTCTTGATTGTTTTGTTTTGGGAGATTGATCTCAAGATATAGCCTCTCCAGAGGCTTGAAGGTAATAACCCCTTTAAGATGAGCTTGTTTTTATATTCAGCAAGTGCCCTGGGGTATTGAATCCATGGCAAAAGGAACAGTGTTAATGGAGATGTAATGGTCCAAGACAGTACACACACATAGTGTGGGGATCTGACACAGGAAACTTATGGCCACACTTAACACATTTTCTGAACTCCGGAGGGTCTTTCTCCACCCTAGCCAAATGATATAAAGGCAAAAATCTGAACCAAGGATAGATAAAAGTTTTTTTTTTTGAAAAAAAAAACTACCCGCAGTGGCAGAAAATGGAGCTACACCAAATGTAGAAGGAAAGTAAATACTAACAATAGTATTTAAGAGGTATGCAAAGTACAATAATCAAAAAGGGGATAAAAAAATGAAAAGCTTAACAGAAATTACACTAGAGAATTATAATAATACACTTATCTGATAAATGATTGAGAGTTAAGGAAAACCATATCTTTCACTGAAAGCAGCAAATGAGATTTGAGGTAAATTAGGGCTGTGCATTAATGGCCGAGTCGGATCCAAGGGATCGGATCTGAACCCATCAGCTAAGGATAGTATGAAAATTGACAACATCAGATTGATGTTTTATGAAAGCAGACACCAGGGATGGTTTGGTATAATGTAGCAAAAATATTATTTTCATGCAATGCAATTGTTCTATAGGCTTACACCTTTATATGACATATAGCAGTTATAAAGTTTTGGACAATTTATTGTTGAACTGAAAATTGGATTTTTATACTCATACCTTTTGACTATTGCTAATCCAAAAATATTTTTGACTTTTTACTATTCCCAAAATTCATAAAAACCCTTTAACATCCCCCGGTTTAGGCCTACTGTTTCTGCTAATGGACCAATAACAAATTATTTCTGTGTGTATTGATTCCACTTTAAATCCACTTATGCTTAGGCCTCCTTCTTAGATACATTTAAAAATTTAAAGTAGAAACAATTCAGTTGGTTTTGTTTACATTGGACATCACTTCTCTTTATACCTGTATTTTGTTAGCAGATGTTATTAAATTTTTGAGAAACTACTTAACTAATTATTCAAAATTATTTACTTCTGATATTAATACCATATATACTTTAATGGAATTGGTTTTATTTTTTTATTTTTAATGAAAGGAGTCACAATGGGAACACTGCTTCCTCCATCACTTGTGAAGTTAACATTAGGATGGTGGGAATAAGAAATTTTATCAAAGGTACCCTTATGTTAAAAGATTGTCCCTTGGATTCATTAACTCCTTCACTAGGTATACAGTAAGTGTACACTGTTCTGAGTGAACAGATAACACAAGCATAACTCAGACCTTCTTCCTCTTAATATTAGCTTTCCTACAAATTTTCTTGCAGCCTTAACTAATGTGGAAGATGCATGAAGGTTACCATAAAGTGTAGACTGCATGTACACTTAATGTAATCTTTCAAAGTGACTACAAAGCAAAAAAAATGTGATAGGGATGTTCTTATATACAGATCATGTACACTTAGACATTGGATTGATTAGTGATTTTTTTTAAATTTGGAATCTTACCCATTTAGACATTGATGAGTTTATTTCTAATATTAATACCACCACCACCACTTTCCTTGAGTGTACCAAAAGGATTGACAGGAAGTAATGTTAACTTTTTGGAAGTAGTTCATTGAAATAAATGTTTTAAATAGTAAATTTGAAAGTTCAGCATTTAGGAAGAAAACATTTGTGAATAAATACTTACATTATACAAGTAATCACACAGTCTAGTTAAAATAAATATTTCTCATGGTCAGTTTATTAGAGTCTCCAGACTCAGTACTAACAGGGAAGTTTTTATTAATGAAAATATTTGTATTACCCACTTATTTGTTGAATGAGATTATGATCATTGTTTTTAAACAAAGCAGCTTAGGAAGCATTTTACAAAAGAGAGATTCTTTCTTTCCACCTATTAAAGGGAATTCTGAGTCAGAAAAACAGAACTGGCATACAGACCACACAATATTAATAATTGTATTTCAGACATGACAGTTGAGATCCCAGGTATAAGGACTATTTTAACTCAGAATTGGAAAGTCATATTAGGCAATCCCAATTTTGTCATTGCACTAGGTGAATACCCTGACACTGCGGTGGTGGTGCTGCGGTAGCGTTGTCACCTCACAATTAGACGTTACCCGTTCGATTCTCAGTTAGTGCATCTTCTGTGTGGCGACATGCGTGAACGGGCATTCCTTCGTTGAAGGTTGTGCGTTAGGCCCGGCAAGCCAGCATTTAAAACTCTACTGCCAATCATTAGCGGACCGGAGTTCTGCTGTGGCGACCCCTAACCAGGAAAAGCCGAAAGACACAAACAAACTAGGTGAATACCCTACTTTTTCTTATAAAAAGGACTAATTCACCTTAAACTTTATTACAAACTGATCCAACTTTACTACTCATTCCAAAGACTAATAAACCAAAAGGGGCTTATACAAGTGGCAGCTGTTCTGTTTGTACATATGTATCAAAAGATTCATAGGCTAGTACTAGGCTAAATGACCTTGTGGGCCACTTTAAGCCTAACCAATTACTCCATGTGAGAATCAAACCCTGCAAGTTGTAGCTATAAGGTAAATACTTTAACCATTATGCCAAGGTTCTTTTGTAAATCAATCAAACCTAACAAAATTCATTAATGCCCTTGCACATTTTAGTTGTAGTTCTCAAGACATGGTTTGCTATTTGTCTAAAAATTTGTCTAAAAATGTAAAAACAAATACTTTACATAAGCATACCACTTCATATATTTCACAAACTAATTTTTATTTTTATATTTTAGAGCAAGTACCTCTTGACTTAAGGGGGAGTGACTATAAAAATAAGACTGAGACCTTATGACATTTGAGACTTCAAGCAGTGAAGGGTCTAGGACTGAATGACACATTATTTAAAGGGCAAACCTCTTAAGAAAGTTAATATGTTTGTTTATTGTAAGACTGATATTTGTATTATAAAACATTTAAATAATAAACAATTGTTTTAATTTCTGGAAATAAGATTTTTGTCAATGTGTAGTCATCATGTGATTGGTCATGTAATCTACAGACATTTAAATAAGTTACTTAGCGTTGTCGCCTCACAATAAGACGCTGTCCGGTTTGATTCTCAGCTAGAGCGTCTTCTGTGTGGAGACATGCATGAATGGGTGTACCTTCGTTGAAGGCTGTGAGTCAGGGCTGGTAACTCGGCACATAAAAATCAACTACCAATCATTAGCAGACGTTCCACTGTGGCGACCCCCTAACTGGGAAAAGCCGAAAGACTCAACTCAATAACTTTGAGATTCACTTTTAACTTTGAAGAAATGTTGTATATTTAAATAAGAAAGTGCTAAGCTTTAAATGAAATGTCAGGTTTAAAAAATACACTAATCTTTAATGTATTGCTTAGTGGAGTTTTTTGTTGTTTTGTTTTAAAAATCTAAAACACTTGGATTATTTAAAAAAAACAACTTAACCAATGTCTGCAAAATGAGTCTAGGTGCACTTGCTTTTGTGACACTTGTTAAGGACCTTAATATAATTCAACCAGTATTAAATACATAAACCAAAGCTTCATTTGTATATAGCATAAATATAATTCTAACTCTGCTATTCTGGTCAAGTAACCATTCTATCTCTGTATAAATATATTATTATGAGTCTAGCAACATAGACTTCTACAATTCAGTGTTCATTTACATTGCATTTTTTTTAATATTACATAATTGTTAAGAATACTGGACTGGCAATTTTTTTCTGTACACTTGTACTCAGGTCAATACTGAAAAAGCAGACCAGCTCACTTAGCTGGTTATCAAAGTGTAAAATAAATAAAAAAACGTTTTAGCTAAGTGTCATGGGATCACCTACATTTACATGAGCTACCACCAATTAGGCAGATGGGGCTCCAGTTTAATGTTTCATCTAAAGGACTGCAGTTGGATTATACTTTTATTTATTCTTATGTCAAAAGAGTTGAAGGATGCTGTGTGTAAATAAAGAAAATGGGTGAAACAGAAGTGAACACACACTATGTAGCTCATATTAGGAAGCATATAAAGATACTGGATGACTAGTTTGTTGAAACTTTCAAAGCAAGAGTGTTTACAAATTATAACAATAATGTGGTGTAGACTTAGAGGTCCAAAACAGTAGTTTAAAGACTCCCTGGAAATGAAACTGTGTGCTATATTTTGGTATGTAACAGTGCACCAGATTTTGATGACTTTAAATGACACATTCAGCATCAAGTAGTGAGATTATGATTTCCGTCTCCTATATGAATGGTGGCTGTAAAAGTGCTGCAACCAATAAAACATACACTTTGGTGGGTTTTGATTAGATTAGACTTTGTTACACAGAAACTCAAAGAGTTAGAGCTTTTACTGCTTCAGTGCCATAAATTAGGTACTGGCATAGGGGCAAAGAACAGACAATAGGCAGGCCAGTATGGCTTTACAACACCATAAGATACAGCAACTGATTACTGCCATGGAATTTTGTGAACACTCACTTGTCGATAGAGATTATATTCTACAAGCTAAATGTGTTGCAAATAAAAGCACATGGATTTTGAAATGAGACCCAGGCAAACATTGTGAGGGTCCTGAGCATCACAGAATACTGAAATTCTGAAATGTGAAATGGCTAGTGGAAAGTAATAGCTGCTGTCATCTGCATTCTAATGGAAGATGCGAATAACATTTATTTGTTTAGAGATGCCACTTGGTGTTAAGAACAGCAGAAGGTCAGAGTAGACCATGGATGGTATAAGCAATATTTACATTTTTTGCAGCGGCACAACAAAAGATGAAGAATTTAGCCATGGAAGAAGTAGCTTTAGATGAGGGCTGTTATGATGGTTAAGGTGTTTACTTGACATATGCAATGTACAGGGTTTCATTTTCACATGGGGAAGCATGGCTAGACTTAAAAAGGCCCTTGGGGTTGTTTGCATGGTAATCACCTATGCTTGCGTATTTTTTTTTTTTTAAAAAAGATATTATACAGCTATCATAAAGTTGTGGAAGAAGAAAATCAGGAGTTGCCTTTTGACACCAGCATAATTTAAAATTATATGGAACTATATATGGAATTATATATTATATGCCTATAGCATTCAAAGCAGTGGAAGAAACTAAATTTTAGCCAATACCATTGGATATAATGTCACAAATAAATTTATTTTCACAGTATTTACTAGGCACAGGCCTTACTATTCATCCATTAATAAATGACTGTGACTTTTTGGGTTTAATATTTTTTATATGGAGTTACTTCCTGTGTTACTTTTTTGTGACTATGTTTTCTTTTCTTTTCTTTTCCAGGTATAGTACCAAATGTATTATTGTATGGTATTTCAGGTGTGTATATTTTGTACAGTGCTTGCATGTTTTGGAGAAGTCAGATGGTTATGGTAAAAAAATGTTGCAGTACAATCTGGCAATCACTCTCTAAATTTGAATGGTATTCAAACCTCGCATAAGTGGAGAAACATGCTGCTATAGAGTCGGGAGCAGCAAA
Source organism: Protopterus annectens (assembly GCF_019279795.1). NCBI lineage: Eukaryota > Metazoa > Chordata > Ceratodontiformes > Protopteridae > Protopterus > Protopterus annectens. The sequence continues at coordinate 750,823,190 of NC_056726.1, read as the reverse complement.
ATTCTACATTTTTACACAGGAAAAAAATAAATGAGCAAAACAAAGCAATCTGATAAGGTTAAGCAATCCATGGATAAAATGTCATATGCAAATAAACTTTGCCAGCATTATTTATTTTGATAGTATCTCAAGGGGTCTACTATGTTAGACCGACAGTCCAGAACACCGATACCCACAACACTGAAACCACAAGAACAAAACCGCAAAAACACGAAAGCTCACATGCCTGACAAACCACAATACCGACAGTTAACAAAACAAAACGTTCGCTGTTCCACACAACACAAGCACACCAACAACATAAAAACCTACACTACACCTTACACACAACTATCTATGCACTAACCTTAACCCAAACCCTAACCCTAAGGTCCGTCTCTATCACACACTTACATTACCAGCACCCTAACCCTAACTCACTTAATCCGCCCCTAACCCTGAAGTCACTCACTATCGCACACTTACCTTACCCGCACCCTAACCCTAACTCACTTAATTCGCCCCTAACCCTCAAGTCCCTCACTATCACACACTTACCTTACCCGCACCATAACCCGAAGTCCCTCACTATCGCACACTTACCTTACAAGCACCCTAACCCTAAATCCCTCACTATCGCACACACACCTTACACACGCCCTAACCCTAAATCCCTCACTATTGCACACTTACCTAGTCGCACTCACACGTTTTCCATGGTGGTATTTTCGCTGTTGGGATTCCAAGTTGTCGGTTATTTGCTCTGTGGGTCTTCTGGCGTCAGTGATGTCAGTGTTGATCTTCCGAGCTTTCTTTCTAACATAGGGAACCCATCTAAAGATATGGTAATATGAAAAGTCAGGATATTTATGCGGCTAACAGAAATTGTGGTAGTAATTGTATTCCTGGAGGGTTTCTGAATATTGTTTCTTATGATACTAGGAAAACATTCAATGCTGTAAATTGAAATGTAAGTTGAAATTAGTAGGAAAAGTTTCAATGCTGAAAATGCAAAATTTATTACAAAAATGTTTAGTAACTATAAGGTTCTTGATCAGACTGTGGCTGAGATAAAACACATGCATGCGCACTCGCGCGTACACACACACACACACACACACACACACACACACACACACACACAGACACACACACAAACACACACACTATATCTAACTTTCTATATATGTTTATAAAACTGTATAACCTCCCCTCTCTAACTATATATAATATATATATATATATATATGGGTCTACTTCTAAACACCGACACGATTCCCCGACACAAAACTCACCGACGCCAAATAACCGACAACACACAAACCCGACACAAACCCGACAACGCAAAACACCGAACACCAAAACACCGACACACGGAACGTAAACAACACGCAACACTACATAGCATACACACTAGCCCTGACCCAAACCCTAACCCTAAGGTCCGACACTATCGCACACTTCACCTACCTGCACCCTAACCCTAACTCACTTAACCCACCCCTAGCCCAAGCTCCGACACTAACGCACACATCACCTACCTGCACCCTAACCCTAACTCACTTACCCACCCCTAGCCCAAGCTCCAACACTAACGCACACTTCACCTACCTGCACCCTAACCCTAACTCACTTACCCACCCCTAGCCCAAGCTCCAACACTAACGCACACTTCACCTACCTGCACTCTAACCTTAACTCACTTACCTGACCACTCCTACCTCCGTCACTGTCGCACACTTACCGGGTCGCGATCACACATTACCCTTGTCGGTCTTTCCACTGTCGGCGAATCACCCTGTCGGTATACGTACCTGTCGGTCATCTGGCGTCGGTGATTTTCGCGTCGGGGAATCGGCGTTTCGGTCTTTAGAAGGGGACCCATATATATATATATATATAGATATAGATATATATATATATATATATATATATATATATATATACACATATATTTTATATATATATATATATATATATATATATATATATATACATTTTTTATATATATATATATATACACACACACACACACACACATATATATATATATATATATATATATATATATATATATATATATATATATATATATATATATATATATATATATATATATATATGCATGATGCGTGGGGAACGGTACTTGCAATGCATAAATGGTTATAACACTCAATGACCTTTGAATATCTATGTTTCTATCAGTTTATTTTCTCTGCAGTTTTGTTCATTAAATGATACACAACAAAGTGCCCTGACTGGCTACACTATTTGTGTTGACAGTATATCATTTACTTGAACTAATTGCATGAGGTATTCATAGTTTAATTCTTCATAACATTAAATTGGCTACAAGGGTTTATTCTAATGACTCACTGGCTACTTTACTAAGTTATGTACAAGATTATTCAGTTATACATGATATTTTTGCAGGATGAAGAATACTATGGGTTAAGTAATTAACTCTGCAAAATCGCCAAGATTTGTTTTGGGTCTTTAATTGGTTAGAGAAGTGAAGCATTGGAATGCTGTGGTCCCAGTGCTTATATTCCTGGGGCATATATATAAACGTCCTTATAGCTCAGTGGTGGGATGTAGGTGTCAACATTGTCTGCAGAAGGTTAAAAATGACTATCTAGATTTTATACTGAAAAGTTGTTTGCTGCTTGGCCTACTTAACTTAATATATTTTATCTCCAAATGGTACATTTCTTTCTCATTATTTTTGGCACATTCTACCTTGTCATTCCTGAATTATATCAGGGGGATTTATCAAAATGTTTTCTGGTAAGGTAGATTGCCCAGTATTGCATAGGATTTTAAGATATATGACTTGGCATGAAGGGTGGCTTAGCAGTGCCCTCATCTGAGGCACTTGCTTGTGTAAATTTTTGAATTTAAGCGAACTACAATATGATGATTGCTTTTTTTACAAAACTGTGAATAGGAACATTTTTGATGGGATACTTTATAGAATTAGAAGTTATGTACCTACCATAACGTTCCATGTTAGTTGTCTTCTCTCGCCTTCTTTCTTGCTGGATGGGTTCGGAGCTGATCCTCGGCTCCGACTCGGCACTTGCTTAGCTTGAGAACTCCTTTTACCAGCTCGAGGCAACCCTATATCCCATGATGCAAGGCGAGACTACCTCAGATCTCGTTTGGTAGCTATAATACCCTGCTAAATAAAACTACTCCCAAAGGAAGAGTAAGGACAAACCTAGTAGAACCAGGCAAAGAGTTCTTAAGATAGACTCTTCTACTGAAGACTCAGGAGAGAAAAACCTGAGAAAGAGGAACCCTTCAAGATCTGTCCAGGCCAGGGGGAAGGAGGGAGGGACGCAAGAAAGAAGGCGAGAGAAGACAACTAACATGGAACGTTATGGTAGGTACATAACTTCTAAATGTTAAGTTGTCAATCTCGCCTTCATTCTTGCTGGATGGGACCGCGTCCCTAGCACCTGTATCCCGGGTGGCTCAATGGAACAGACTCTTGAGTACTGTGGAACCAAAACTGGCTCTGTCCCTGGAGGCCAAATCTAATTTGTAATGAGAGACAAAGGTATGAGGAGTGGCCCAAGTAGCTGCTGCACAAATGGTATCAATGGGTAGCCTATCCTGAAAGGCTGTAGAAGTGGATAGGCTCCTGGTTGAGTGTGCCTTCGGTTTAGAGGGTAGTTGCTTGCCTCTGAGCGAATACACGTAAGAAATGGTGGAAGATAACCATCTGGATAAGGTCACTTTAGATACTGGGAGACCTTTCCTGTTTTCTGCATAGGAGACAAATAACTGGTCTGATTTCCTGAACTGTTTAGTTCTATGCAAATAATACCTGAGCTGACGATGGACATCCAAAAAATGAAGCTTTTGTTCAGCTCTATCAGAATAATTTGGGAAAAAAACTGGTAGATCGATGGATTGATTAATATTAGTTTGAGAAACAACTTTGGGGAGAAATGATGGATTTGTTCTCAATGATACCCTGTCCTTGTGAAAAACCAAGTAAGGGGAACGGATGCAGAGGGCTTGAATCTCGGATACCCTTCTTACTGAAGTGACAGCCAGTAAGAATATAGTTTTCCAGGTCAATAACTTCAAGGAGCATGAAGCAGATGGTTCGAAGGGTGGTAAAATCAAGGATGCTAACATTAAATTCAGATCCCATTGTGGAGGAGGATGTTTTATTGGAGGCTTCAGGAGAAAAACTCCTCTCAGAAAGGCTTTGCATAGTCTATGTGACATAATGTTATGATCTTGTAAGCCAACATGATATTTGGAAATAGCCGCCAGTTGAACTTTGACTGTTGATGAAGAAGATTCTGACTGAAAAACTTCAGCTAGAAAATCTAAAACAGAATGCACAGGTGCAGTAAAGGGATCAATGTGCCTGGAGTTTGCCCAAAGGGAAAAACGTTGCCACTTGCTAGCATAAACCGTTCTGGTGGACGACTTCAAAGAAGCTATTAATATATCTCTGACAGGATCAGAGATCATAGGAAGCCTGGCTAGGGAAGGAAGTGGAGCAACCAAGCAGTGAGGTTGAGAGAACAAATGGCCCGGTGCTGTTGACCCGATTGGTGGATCAAAAGATCCGGAACTGGGTCCAGATGCCAGGGCTGCACCAGGAGGTGACGATGCAGAGTCGGAAACCAAATTTGTCGAGGCCAGTAAGGGGCAATGAGAATCAACTTGGCCCTCAAGACGGTAGCTTTCTGAATGACTTGTGGAATTAAGGGGAAAGGAGGAAAAGCGTACAGAAGTCCCCGGGGCCAATCCTGGGTTAGAGAGTCTCTCAGGGGTTGGCCTGGTAGGGGAAAGAGGGTGAAGAAGTCCAGGCATTTGTTGTTTTGGGGTGTAGCAAAAAGATCGCAACAAGGGGTGCCCCACTTCAGAAATATCTCGTCCACTATTGATTGATTGAGAGACCACTCGTGAGGCATGAGAATGGCTCTGCTCAGTCTGTCCGCTAAGAGGTTGGACCTGCCGGGGATGTGTGTTGCTATCAGAAACCGATGAGAGGAGATTGCCCATTGCCAAAGTCTGAGAGCTTCTCGACACAAAGGATAGGACTTGGTCCCGCCCTGCTTGTTGATGTACCAGACCACAGACATGTTGTCCGTTTGAACTGCAATAGTCCCCGTGGGAAGAAAGTCGTTTAGGGCTTGCAACGTTAAAAGCACCGCTCTCATCTCCAGGACATTTATGTGCAGATGGTATTCGATGGGTTGCCAAGTCCCGTGGACCATCCTGCCCTGATAATGCCCCCCCCACCCGATCAGAGAGGCATCCGTAGTGACTGTGGCAACTGGAGGAGGGGGAACAAATGGTCGGCCCTGATGAAGTAGAGGGGAAGATATCCACCAGGTTAGATGAGTCCTGCACGATTGTGTAACTAAGATTTCGTGCCTCATAGGAAGGTTCTGGAACGACCACTGAGTGAATAACATCCACTGCAGAAGACGCATGTGGAAGCGAGCTAATGGTAGAAGTACAATGGCCGCAGCCATAAGACCTAGAACTTTCAGAACCAATCTTGCTTTGACTTTGCTGCTCTGCAATAAAATTCGAACGTATTTTTGGATGTCCAGAATTCTCTGATCTGTTAGTCTGGCTAACAAATTGACGGTGTTTAATTCTGCGCCTATAGAGGTGATAGATTGGCAAGGCAGCAGAGAAGATTTTTTGAAATTCACCGATATCCCCAAACTTTTGCAAAGCTGCAGAGTGTAGTCTCTGCTCTGAAGAAGCTGATGCTTGGTGGTGGCGGAGAGGAGCCAGTCGTCTAAATAAGGAAACATCTGGAATCCTTGACGTCTCAGATGAGCTGTGACCACTGCCATGCATTTGGTAAACACTCTGGGGGCTGAAGTGAGGCCAAAGGGCAGGGCTCTGAATTGATAATGACTGGTCCCTAGCCGAAAGCGGAGAAACCTCCTGGAGCGCCTGTGTATCTTTATGTGATAGTACGCGTCCTGAAGGTCTATCGAGCACATCCAGTTGTCCTTGCCCAGATAGGGCAGAATGGACTGAAGCGTGACCATCCGGAATCTTGCCTTCTTGACAGATCTGTTTAGATTGCTGAGGTCTAAAATAGGTCTCCAATCTCCCGTCCTTTTGGGGACCAAAAAGAATCTCGAGTAGACGCCGGATCCTACTTGGTCTGCTGGAACAGTCTGGATGACTCTTTTTTCTAGGAACTTTGAAACCTCCTGTTTTGCCAAATCCCTTTGACCGGGTGAGATGTCTGGAAGGGATTGTTGAGGTACGGGATACCTTTCGAAGGGGATTTTGTAACCCTCGGATATGATCGACTGTACCCACATATCTTGTGAAAGGGAACGCCAGGCTACTGGGTACAGCGATATCCTTCCCCCGACTGCCTCCAAGGGTGGGCAGTCGGGCAACACCTCAGGGATGCTGAAAGGGCTTCTCAGGAAGAGACTCCCTGTTGCCCTGATTCTGAGGACCCCCCCTGCCTCTAGGGCGGCGTCTATTATTGTTACCCCCTCTGCCTCTGGGGGTAAACTGACCACGCGTGTCCGGCGCTGCTCCTTGGGCTTTACGGAACCACATCTTTCCTCCCTTCTGACCCTTGGGATAGGGTCTAGAAGGGGTGGAAAAATGGACTCCAACGGCAGACAGAGTTTTGCCGTCTTGCTCACACCTGGTCAAGGTTTCCTTCACCTGAGGTCTGAACAAAGCCGAACCGTCAAAGGGGGTATTGGTGAAGGACGCCTTAAAGGGGTCCGCAAAATTACAAAGCCGCATCCAGGCTTGACGTCTAAGAGCCACTCCTGTGCCTGCGGCTCTGCTCGCTCCATCGGCTGCATAGGATATGAGCCGCATGGAGGAGTTGATTAAAGAATTTAGGATTGCTAGCTGTGAGTCAATCTTGTCTTGAGCCCCAGCAGCTGAAGGATCCTGAACCACTTCACCTAGTTCCTTGAGAATATCTCTTTGAAGTCTGGTGAAATGACAAAGGTAGTTCAGCGAACGCATAGCAAAGGTCGCTGAAGAAAACATCCGCTTGCCATACCTGTCCATGGTCCTAGAATCTTTGTTAGGAGGATGGACAGGCACTGAAGGATCCGCAAGTTCCTTCTTGGTGGCCGCCGCCACCACCATAGCATCCACAGAGAGGCCCTTAGAGAGAAAGTGCTTATCTGAAGGGGCCGTAATAAATTTGGATGGCCTCCTGGGGACCGGTTCCACAGAATCTGGAGCTGCCCACGCCTTCCGAGCCACTACCTGCATAAGTGGGTCGAAGGCGGAGACACCCAGGAGGTGGAGGGTCGGGATCCAAAGCCTCCAGGTATACCGACTCATCCTCGGAGGGGCCAATGGAGGGCCAGTTGCGCCTCTGTTTGAGGAGTTCAAGGATGTCTGAAAAGGAGACATCCTCAGAGGGGGACCGTGGGGAACCCTCCGACTCATCTAAGTCGGTATCAGATGTTGTAGACTCAGGGGAGTCTGTGCGTTTCCTCTTACACGTCCTCTTCCGAGGGGGTTCCCCTGCGGGATCAGGAGAAACCTCAGAAGAGGAAGTTATTCCCAATGGGGAAACCTGGGGTGATGGATCCCTGGGCCTGAGAGCAAAAGGCTGGCAAGAGACATCAACAGGCACCGAAGAGGGAGGAGCTAAAGGGATGGGCCATTGACCTGGCTCAGGTGCCAGGACACTCCTCATCACCTCAAAGGCTCCCCTCCCCGGGAGGCCAGAAAATTCCCTTTCCGAGGAAATAGGAACTTCCGGCTCCACTGAGAGAGAAGGCTCCGAGGCCGCTGTCGGTGCCGAGCTTACCAAGGCCGAAGCCCCGAGAGGGAGACTGGGGTCGGACAAGGGTCCGATGCCACTAGCCCCCCCGGAGCTGACCAGGGAAACCCGATGACCGAATCCCTCCAAGGAAGGTCTCATGGAGGAGATCGGAGCCGAAGACGACGGAGCTGAAAGGGGATGTATCAGTTCCGGCGCCGACACGGTCGCTGTCTCGAGAAGCTCTGGCTCCGAACTCTGGGGAGTTGGAGGAGGAAGTTCAAGGGGAAGAGCAATAGCCGAAGTCTGCTGAGACGGGCTATGGAGCATTTGGGCTAGTGCCTGTGACTTCAACAGCCTGCTTACCACCCTCTCTAAATCGTGGTCAGACAGCCTGGAAGATCTCGAAGATCGGCTCCGATGACTCCGTTCCGACAAAAGAGGAGACCTCGGAGCTGAGTGGATCGATTCCAAAGAAGGGGACTGAGATCTCTTCTTGGACGAAGCCATCGGAGCCGACGTCCTCTGGGTTCCAGATGGAGCCGAAGGCTTCTCGGCTCCGATACTGGATAACACGTCGGCTCCAGCCGGAGCCGACGAGGCAATTGTAGATTGAGTGTCAGAGCCGACAGGAACCGACACTGTCACATCAGAGGTAGAACGATCGGCTCCAGCCGGAGCCGATCTCGACTCCGAAGGAGTCGGAGCCACCGGAGAAGGCTGAATAACTGTAGCCTGAACCTTAGGTGGCTTTGAAGGTTTACTCGACCCAGTTTTAGTGGGTGAACCTTCTGGCTTTAATAAGCCACGGAGGATCAATTTGTTCCTTCTCTCCTGCAGGACTCTCTGGCTAAAAGAATGACATATGGCACAGGAGTCCTGCAGGTGTAAAGGCCCCAGGCAGTAAACACAAGAAGTGTGACCGTCTGTCAGAGACATTTTCTGACAGCACGAGTCACACTTCTTGAAGGCTGAGACCTTTCCTTCCTTAGACATAGTGTAAGTAAAAACAGCACTCACACACTCTAAACAATCACACTATTAATCCCAAAATAAACACACACACAGGTAGGGATTAAGAAAAAGGAGGCCTAGGCCTAACTGAAATAAAACTTAAGTATTTAACTAGAAAGATTTAAATAAGGGGAAATAGGGTGGGCTGTAGAAACTCTACACGCTATTTAACTATGAAATAGAGAAAGGGAGAGAAAAAAACCCTGACTAAATTGTTTGAAAATTCAAACTTACCTGAGCTAGCAAAAAAGAGACCTCTTCGCAAAGCGGCAAACGAGATCTGGGGTAGTCTCGCCTTGCATCATGGGATATAGGGTTGCCTCGAGCTGGTAAAAGGAGTTCTCAAGCTAAGCAAGTGCCGAGTCGGAGCCGAGGATCGGCTCCGAACCCATCCAGCAAGAATGAAGGCGAGATTGACAACTTAACATTGGGCATACAAAACTAATGGTTCAATTAATTCTTCCATTTTGAGAAATATTGCTAGCACTAGATTTTTAGCTTAAGTAGGTATTTGTAATTTATTCGTTCAACTCATAATGGGTGCTAACCCTAATGCTTCCCCCAAATCAAATCCTACATCTTATCATCATTAAAAACCTTCCCATAACACTGTCACTGCACAAAATAGACTCAGGTATGCAAACATTCACGAACACCCACAAACAACACTACATCTATCCCCTAACCTAACCATTACTCTTACCCTAAAATACATAAACTTGCACATAAACACACAACACCCATCCTTCACTCATCCCCAACTCTAAATCACATATACACACACACATGCATTCTCAACCCCCTAACCCACTTACCTGTATCAACATTTCATAACATCAACATACCCACCATTCGGCCATCCACACCATCAATATTCAATCACACCACTGCATTTGTTGAACAAACATATGTTCGGTCAAATGCAGGGGAATTATATATATATATATATATATATATATACATACATACACACACACACACACACACACACACACACACACACACACACACACACACAAACAGAGAAAGATACACAAACACACACACACACACAGATGTGCTGTTACCTTTAAATCTTCACATAGCACAATTGCTGTATATGTATACACCTCTCAGCTTAAAAGCTAGATGTCGTTAATAGGTTCATAGGTAAGTACTAGGCTAACTGCCCTTGAGGGCCATTTTAAGCTTATCCATTTTCCGTTTTTGTGCTCAAAATAACCTATCCTATTTGGTTATAGATTGGCCTTACCCATCCCATGGTCTATAATTATATATTACCCCTTATGAAAATAAGTGGGATCATACCATAGATAATTTGAGGGGATCCCTGCATGGGATAAAGCATTTAAGAGCTGCGTCTGCCCATTAGTAGTACAGGGACCAGTCCAAGGATACATTTTCTGTTTCCCATCCATGAATACATTTTCTGTTTTTCCATCCATAGATCTAAGTTGCACTTGAAAAGGGTGGTATTCTCTATGAGATCCACCCGTCTCGCCAGACTGTTCTGTTGATGTTGCGTAAGAGGTATAGATTCCTAGACTACATATTTCTGATGGCATTTGATTTGCTTATGTGCAGAAAAATCATTAGTAATGGGTAGGTGGATGCCTTGTATTACAGACACAGGTCACCACTTAACAGTCCATAGGATATTGAGTACAGTTACAGAGCTTTGAGTTGGTACATGGAGGCATTTTGTTTAGACTTTGTGTCCTTTTAGTACAGTATCTCTATGGGCATTCCAGTTGTTGCATGCATCTGGACAGACACATACCAAATAGAGCATTATATTCAATAATTATCTTAATGAGGGCTGAGTAAAGGGGGGCAATGACATCCCTAGCTCTAGACAAAATATCTTTGTTTATATGCTATACAGTATAGAAGGCCTTTCTTACAGCAACAGGCACATGTTGGTCAAAAGTCAGGTCACTGTCCACATAAGTTCACAAATCCTGAACAAATGGGTCAACTCCGAGGGGTGTACTTTGAATGTGGTAGTTCCCTGGGGTAGATGACTTCCCAAAGGATACTATAATGCATTTTTTTGGCATTTAGTTTCAGTCCATGATTTTGGCATCAGTTATTTATTTGAAACAATTCTTCCTGCAGGATGGATAAATCATTTGGGATTTCAATGAGTACTCAAGCTTGCAGTCATGATTTCACAAAAGTAGATGCCAAACAGGAAAGTCACACCACACAACCTGGGGGACTCCAATGGTGAGTGGTCTCTTAGTGGAGGCAAAGTTTCCTATTTTGATTATCTGCATCCTATACCTGAGCCAGTTGGCAATCCAACGGGATGCATAAAGGTTTATTCCCAGTTTATTTAGCTTCTCTACTATGCCTGCATGGGGAATTATGTCAAAAGCTTTCACTAGCTCGAGTTATGTGGTGTGTACCATTCTGCAGCGTCTTCTGTGTGGAGATATGCGTGAATGGGCGTGCCTTCGTTGAAGGTTGTGCGTCAGGGCCGGCAACTCAGCACGTAAAAATCTACTGCCAATCATTAGCGGACCGCAGTTCCTAACCAGGAAAAGCCGAAAGACACAACCAAACAACCATTGCTTTGGAGACCTTTTTAAAAAAATCCACCAGGCTGAGTAAGCATGACCTGCCTTTGATGAATCCAAACTGAGAAGGATCCAGTGTTTGGAGGTTCCCTATGTCCTGATTAATTCCATGATAACTCTTTCTATGGCTTTGCGTATGAAGCTGGTCAGAGTTATGGGACTGTAATTGCCTGAGGTCTGTGGAAGGTCTTCACTTATTTAGGGGAATGATTGTAGCTGTTGTCTATTTGCTTGGTACAAAGCCTGTGTGGAGGCTGAGACTGAACATCTTTATTTAAATAAAAACGTTCTGCTTTTGAGAATCTGCTTAAGGTTAAAACCTTTTTTATTTACTTATTTGTTTATTCTGGATTGCTAAAAAATAATCTTCCAATTATTGTGTAAATATTTTTGATTTCAGTAAGATCCACTGAAAATATAATGAGGAAGTCATATCTAAAATGTTCATTAAGATCGTTCTTACTAACAGATTCACCAACCATTAAAACTGGTTTAAACATGTTTTGCTTTTCAACAATACTTTCTGTGCAATATTTTAAAGTGCATTTCTTATGTAATCTCTCTCAACAAACATTTCAGCTATTTCTATATCTCTAAAAATGTTTCTAAATCCAGGGTTAATGTAGAAACTCTAATAAACTGACTTCTAATCACGTTTTGTTTCATATAAGAAGGGTGGCAACTAGTGGCAATAAGTAATTGTTATCACATGTAGGCTTTCTATAAATCTTAGAAGTAAAACTGTTGTCTAATGTATTCAGGTAAATCTCCACAACCAAATACTGTGCATTTGTTCTAAAATTTTTACCAGTGAAATATAGAAACTTTGTATAAGAATTTAAGCCCTGTAGAAATTTAGCAAAGTCTTCTTCAGTCCCTGTCCACACTGTCCACATGTAAAAATCATGTTTCCTACCAGGCAAGGACAAAGTTAACAAAACGAAGGGACTCCGAAGTCTCCACTGACATGCTTTTGTATTCTTTGCAAAAACTATTTTAGAATCTCAAATAATTGTCTAAATAAGGTCTGACAGACTGCAAATTAAACATGTTTCCCTGCTACTCAAAGAGGATTTTTAGAACAGTGTAACCTAGAATATTTCAATCCTTTATCCTGGGGTAGACTGCTATACAGGGAATCAATGTCTACTGTAAGCAACTCAGTACTTCCCTGATTTTGTTCAAATCTACAGCAAACTAAAAAAAAATCTCAAGAATTATGGGTATATCAGGGAATTTTCTTAAGTTCCTTAAGTTCATAATCAACAAAGCTAAAAGTTTGGTCTTAGAAGCACTAGATAATATAACAGGATGATATGGTGGATTATTTAATCATTTGTGTAATTTAGGAACTTCAAAATATTCCCCAATTTGGGAGATGGAACATTTAAAAATGTACTTATCCAGGACAATTACACCTTATGTCAACAAATTCAGCAACCTGAAATAAATCCTTCTAAATGCTCTGCGGTTATATGAACAGGAAACTTTCACATAACTATTAATGTCTGGATAAATTATTTAGACTAAATTCATAGTAATTTTCATTAACAATTACTATTCCCACAGCCTTAACATGCCTCATATCTCAAATCGATTTAAATGTATTCAGATTTCTTTACTCTTCGGAATTCAAATTAAAATATGGATACTTAGGAGGTCATTGTAACAATTTTATACTCTCATCATCATACATAGATTGAAACATTTGTAGAGCTGGAAGTAATGGAGAATACAACATCCGTCTGTTTATAAAATGTTTTATTAGGAACTATGTCACTTATCTTCTTATCATGAAAATACCAGCTTAAGTTTAATCACAAATGCATAATCTCAAACCAGTTAATGTACAAATTAAGCCTACTTAAGAAACAGGATCAAATGAAAACTGTATTTTAAAAATTTTCAATGCAAATCATTCAGCAGAGGGTATCTCAGTTTATAAATTCTTTCAATTTATAAATTCTCTTTTGCCCTGAGTATATAATAATAGCCCTGGCTGTGATACTGATGCCTGCTCCTTTCTCAGTGATAGCTAAATGTCCTGGTTTCACCAATAATTCAACCATTTTCTTTTTTTATACTTTTCTTCATTTATTCCTGGATTTAAATTTAAGCAATCACTTCTCTTCACTGCTAGTTACACTGATCTCTAAGGTCCCATGTAAGGATACACCCTCCTAAAAAACCTTCAGTATCTTGTTCAATCAGTTTTTATGTCCTTCTGTTACTAGGATTCTAAACGGTCAGAGATTATTTATTACTCATTACATAAGCAGTACTATTATTGTAGGCTTATAGATGCAGTTTAATTTTCTTTTCTATTCTCTGCACAACAACCAATTGCTTTCTTTACATGTACAAAATCATATTGTATTCTTGTGGATAACTTTGAATACCCATAGCAAAGTTAATTATATCATTTAATGCAGTAACATCATTGTTTTACTGAAGAAATATATGAACATGGCATTTAGCAGAGAAATGTAACATGTCTAGACCATGTTTATAGGTAAGCACTAGACTAGCTGCCCTTATCCGCGGTGGTGGTGCTGCGGTAGCATTGTCACCTCACAGTAAGACGCTGACTGGTTTGACTCTCAGCTAGAGCGTCTTCTGCGTGGAGACATGCGTGAATGGGCGTACCTTTGTTGAAGGTTGTGTGTCAGGGCTGGCAACTCGGCACGTAAAAATCAACTGCCAATCATTAGCGGACCGGAGTTCCGCTGTGGCGACCCCTAACTGGGAAAAGCCAAAAGACATAACAACAACAACAACTAGACTAGCTGCCCTTGTAGGCCATTTTAAGCCAAGCTAATTTCCATTCCAAACGTGAATCAAATGCTGTATCTTTTGCCTGTGAGGTAAACAACTTAACCATTATACAAGCCTCACATTTCAACAATTCAAATAAAGTCTTAAAAAAAAAAGAGAGATTCTGAATCCTCTATATCATCATGAAACTTAACACTTTGATGTCCATTAGGAAGTATTATTCCTTTTATACACTCCTTGAAATAAACTTGATCACATATTAATATTTCTTATTTAGATTGTTTCTTTTCTAATGTCTTTAATAAGGTAGGAACATCTTATATATTTGCTGTTGGTGCAGGACTATTCTTATTAATGTTTTTTTTTAAGAATAATTGGATAGCTTTAATATTGCCAGCAAATTAGTCTTTGCTGAATTTCATCATTAGAGTTGATTCATGATTCCACTGCAATTTAAAGTAATACTAAAATGTGTATGTTCTTCTCCCTGCTGCACTGCTTGATAAGTCATGTGAAAACTGTCTAACACCAACAGTGTATTTAAAAGCTGAGAAACTGAATATAATATTAAGACAATTACATCATAAAGTAAAGGGAAAGAGTTCTCATAATGGTTATGGTCTTTACCTGACCTCTTGTTACTGGCTAGGCTTGTAATAATCTGCAGACTGATAGCCAAGTAGTTACCTATAAAATAATCTCCTACTCTGTCAGGCCTCAGGGGCCTAATGGATAAGGCATTGTCCTCCCAAGCCAGGGATTGTAAGTTCAAGTAGAGCTTTTTCCCTGGTCTGGCTCCTATGTCTCTGATGGACAAAAGCAGTCAATAAATCACCCCCTATATAACTCAAATTTGTGGTTTATATTTGGATTGCACAGCTAAGATTATAAAGGCCCTCGTAGTTGTGGTGGGTGTATACACCTATGAACCTACAAAGCATTTTTCAGTGGGCTTTGCTTGTCCTGTACCCCATGTAGGCAGGGGTATTTGCCCCTCATGGTTTTAATGATGTGTACTAATTCCACTACTGCAGTTCTATGAACTGTACTATTTAGCATAGTTTACTTGAAACCAGCAAAATTAAATATAACATTACAACAATAAAAATCACAACTAAGCATTGTTTTGCAGGGGGTGTCCCTATAGCTCCCTCAGTTTTTTTATACTGCCTTCATGGGCACAGTACTGTGGACAGATCTGCATTTAATAGAAATAAAATAAAAAAAATATGATTTTATTTGAAGCAAGAACTAAAATATAAGCATTTTAGTGAGTTTATATTTGGTTTAATTTTACAATTTACATATCTGTATTATTATATAACAGGGAGAATTATATTTGGATTATTCACTACATCAGTACTATTCAAATTCATTCAAAAATTGCTACTCATAAATGTTAATATTAAAATAAATTACTTCAGTTTTATTTTTTTCTAACTGATGAAATGCAGATACATTATATGTGCCCTATTTGCCTGTGGATGTGCATGTATTACAAAGTAAGGCTGAAGTATCATGATAACTGTGGGAGAAAAGAAAGAGAAAGGACTTTTAAAAGGCACTAGACCGGAGAAATCAAGCAGGCATATTCACCCACATAGGCAGTTTGCTGGCCACTATATAAAGTACAGTAATATAGGGTTGGACCTGACAAGACAAAGAGGGATGTTAGAAAAGAATAGCCAGAAAAAATATATATAAGTCTATCGGATAAATGAAGTGCACTGATACCTTGGTAGTGGAGTAAAGATGATAAATTACATTTTAAAAGCAAATATGATACTAATATATAAAAAAAAAAACATTAGAAATAATGGTTGTATGGTCTATGTCAAATAAACGAATGCTTGAAATGTCGATCGTCATATGGTCGAGACCATATGATCAACATTTCGAGTGTTCAAAGGTTGACTTTAACAGCACTGTACAGTGCAGAATGGGAGAATTTCCCTTTTCTTCACTGAAATGCGGTCTCAGAGTTGGTATATTTAAGTAGGGGGGTCTGGGGGGTGCAGGGGGCTTGCCCCCCTCCTCGCACTGTTAAGGTATGCTTTCATTCTTTCTTTCTATTTTTTTTTTTTATTATATATTCGAACTTTCAAATATCGACCGTATGGTCTCGAACATATGGTATTCGACATTTTGAAAGTTCGAATATATAACATAGACCCTTTACATCAATTCAGTACAGTAAAACAACTTTCTGACAAAAGTACCACCTTAGCTGACTCCTTCCACTGTTTCAGTTCCACAGACATCAAACTGAAACAGTTGAAGTCTTAAGCTGTCAAGAGTTTTATTTATTTTTTTATTTTGTAATATAATAAAAGTGGATTCTTAAAGCTTATTTTGGTGTATCCAATAGTCTTTTGAAATTTCAAGAGTGACAGTCTGAATATATACGCAAGATACTCAAGACAAGCAAAATGAGGTTCAATGAATATATCTATGTGTGTGTATGTATATATATATATATATATATATATATATATATATATATATATATATATCGATAGATATATATCTCAGAAGTTCACTTCAGTCGACATCTGGAGGCCGAATGGCAACAATGTCGGGGAAGTATGAATCTCACCCCCATCTCAACCCATGTTAAAGCCCGTTCCGAGGTGTGTGGCGAGTCGTATTTCAACAATGTCATTTCGTGGAAGTGCGTCGATGATCCTATCATTCGATGGGGTCAGGCTCAACCCGCTGTTTGTAAACCATATATAAATATATACACACACATGGGTTTGTTTGTCTTTTCCCAGTTAGGGGTCGCCACAGCAGAACTCCAGTCCGCTAATGATTGGCAGTTGATTTTTATGGTGCCGAGTTGCCAGCCAGACGCCCAACCTTCAGCGAAGGCGCACCCATTCACACATGTCTTTCGGAGGCCACTCGACCATGGGGAGGACATGCAGATTTCACACAGAAGGCACTCCAGCCGAGAATCAAGCAGGAGAACCTCTTGCTGTGAGGCAACAACGCTATCGCTGGACCACCATGGCTTATGATTCATTTAATCACAGGTTCAGAATATTGTTTTCTACTAGCATTTGATACTGAAATGTCAAACTTCAGTGCATCCTCAGAGTTGGTATAATTTGCAGGGGGTGTTCAGGGTGGGGGTGGGGGTCTGTTTTCCTACCTAAAATTATTATTTTCTTTTTTGCTTATTTGATGTTTTGTATGTCAGTCTTGTGGGATTGATCTACTGAGACTCAAACCTTTCTGTGCTTGATTTTTTGACATAGATCCATATAAGTATGTGCACAAACTCCTGCAAAAAAGGATGCAGCAAAATGTAACGAATAAAAAAAATTCCCTCATGAAACAGCCACAGCTAGAAAAATAGAAAAAAAGGTTTCACTCTATGCCATAAAACATACCAAAGTACCCTGCTATTTAAATTAAATAAATTAGGACTTCCCATATTTTTTTCTCATTGCAATACCAATTATGTTGTATTTATTCTATTTACAGGGTTAGTCACACTAAACTAGTGCCCCTGTTTCATGGAAGACCCAAAGCGGTATTTATAGTACTATGACATACTGGCCAGCACAATGGGGAACTTCCACTACTCTTTTTGATAGGGGATGCAAGATCTTTTATATCCACCTGAGGTACCATCAAATCAAACAGACAGGAAGCTCAGTTTAACATCTCATCTAAAAGACAACATACTCAGGATTGCAGCACTCCGGTTAAGCTACACAGCAGTGTTAACAATCCCTCTATCAGGTGTAAGAATAGAACCAACAGTTTTCTTAATCAAAGACAAGTGTACTACCTGTTGTGCTACTGACACTGCTACTTGCAAAAGTATTATCAATCAGAAATCACTAAGCAGGGCATACCTGTATAATTACAATCATTTAAAAATGTATATAATCAAATATAGACACTTTTAGGACAAATGTTGTCAGTAACTAAATAATTACTGCACAACCTACTGGCACAAGAATATATTGTGCCATAATTAATGTTCAAATTGCAATAATATTTACAAAAAAGCTTCAGAGTAACTGATTCTACCCATATACAGTTCTACTGTAATATATATAAACAGATACACCCACAAATGCACATACAGACACACACACACACACATATATATATATATATATATATATATATATATATATATATATATATATATATATATATAGCCTTTGACACTGTCTGCCATCCTATCCTCCTCTCCAAACTCTCTGAACTTAACCTATCTTCAGAAAGTATCTCTTGGTTTCACAGCTATCTCACAGATAGGCAGCAATCTGTAAAATAGCTTTCTGCCTACTCTTCTATTCTCTCCATCACAATGGGTGTCCCTCAAGGCTCAAACTTGGGTCCCCTCTTTTTTAATATCTTTACTAATCAACTATACACATCATGTCTTAATTCCTCTATCATACTATATACTGATGACTCTCCAATCATTACCATTACTGATAATCCCTCAAACCTCCTAACTCTAACTCAGTCATCACTTACCCTCACTGAAACTTGGCTTACTAACCGTATTGTTGGTGTTTTGAGCCTTTCCACTTGCCGTCCGTGCAGTTTTCTTGCTGTATTAACCACAAACTCATACATAACCCTAAGAAGGCAAACCTTTTACTCTTCCTTCCAAAATCCCTTAATCATTTAAAAACTTCCTTTACCATCTCCTCCCTCAACACCACCACCATCAAACCTGAAACCCAGACTAAGCTTCCTGGTGCTATAAGACATGATCAGCTTAAATCTGACCTTCGTATCCTTCATTGTATCAAAAAATCTAACTTACAGTCCTCACTTATCACCAAACTAGAAACTACATACAACAAAGTAGCTAGATTTGCAGCTAATCAGCCTTTTAGATCATATCACCGTCTTGCTCTCCAAATGGTTGGCTGGCTTGAATTTCCTAATCAACTCTTATCATCAACTCTACCTTGAACAAACCTTCCTCCTGCCCTAGGGTCTCTTCCGTTGTCTCCCTCTGTAAGTCTTCTCCACCCCTTAGAAGTGCAGACCAGCATCTTTTACAGATCCATAAACCTAGAAAATCTCCTGGACAGAATCTTTACAGCTACCCTCCTGCTTTTGCATGGAACAAGCTTCCCATTTTACTGAATTCAAAAGAAAGACTCTCAAAAGTTATCTCTACAGCACCAGAGCATGTTTCTGTAATCACCCCACCTGAACCTTCCCTCACCCACTAGCTAACAACCTTTCCCTCTACCTACTAGTCCTATATTTTCTCACTAACTACAATGCACAAGTTTCCCACCCTTTTGAAGCCAACTTTATGTATTTTTGGCATTTGTTTCAGTCATTACCTAATTATCTTTACTCTAATTTTATCTCTGATTGCTTGAATGTTCTTGTTTAATGTATTATCACCACCTTATAGAACTCCTAATATTTTCCACTGTTTAGTGAATATTATACAATTTTTTTACTGTATCAAATCCTAACTTTTGTAACTACTCTTGATTATTACACTGTGGAGCTTTTCTCCCCCGGGCCTCCGCTGAAAAAGGGCTTTTTGCTCAGTCAGACTATCCCGGTCCAAAACTGTCAAATAAATAAATATATGTTTGGATTGAATTTCATCTGACAAACATTATTTATCCCATGTTGTCAAATGTGTGGGGATGGACTTAGTGTAGGATCATTAGACAGTAGGATTTAGTGATTTTTTTCCCTTTACCCCACTGTTATGAAATCTTGCAGTCGATATACATATAACTAGCAGAGGGTATGGGGATACAGCATTCTATGTTGTGAGTACAAGGGAGCTTCCAACCTGCAAAAACTTTTCTTTATGTTTTAGTGGAGTTTCAGCTGAATTTATAGTCGACAAACATTTGCAAATGATTTGATGTCTACAAAAGGGATCGGCAGCAGGACAGAATCTTTGTAACTTGAGAGAATTAGATACGTAAAGGAGAATACATTCTTTCAGAAAGTCTAATCATGAGGTGTATGAGAGGGTGATGGTGAATTCTTAATTTACAAGAGATCAGGTCAGAATAAATGTGAGTTTTTATTTATTTATTTATTTTCAAACAGTGGCAAATACATGGATCATCTTTTATAAAGAATCAAAGGCATTTTAGGATGGAAAGGTAAGCTGCATTCAATGTGACAGCTAAGAAAAAAGCAGATCAGTTGTGTCAAGTGGTCCTTCTCTTTATATTTTGGTGATAAGGACTCTAATCACCCAGAAAGTTAAAAAGATTAAAATTGTGTGTTTTTTCTAATGCAGTACCTAAGCCATTCAATGTACTTTAAGAAAGATGAGAGTAGCTTGATAACAGCTGCAGTCACTGAAAAGAGTTAGATGGCCTAACGGGACTAACCCAGTCAACATATGGTAAACAAGTAAACAAACAAATACATAAATAAATAATTGAATGCAGCCATTAAATGTGAAAACCTCACAAAATGAAGCATCATAATAAGTGACAAAACGCATGAACTTCATTAATTGAAAATGTAATGAACAAAAAATTCTAGATGGTCTTCTTTTTGTCACGCAGGATTCATGGAATTTAACTGAATTCCAAAGAACAGAATCACAAAAAAAATCATGACAAAAGCCACTAAATGCAAGAATCTCACAAAAATGAACACCAGAGAAATAGACAAAAAGAAAACATAGCAATGTCATATCCAAAGAGATGTACAAAAAGAAGTGAGCAGACATCTTTCACATTTACTGGCTTTTTTACATTTAAGGAGTCTTTTGATAGGATTCATATGGAAAACGTGAACACTACATGGCAGAGGAGGAATACATGAAACTCTCAATATCAAGCATTGTCCTTATTTATATATGTTAAAGCCATGGTCACTCAACTATGGAGAAATCAGCAACTCCAAAAACTGTGCTGTTTATTGTGGGAAAAATGACAGTCATACACTTTACTACTAATTCATTTCAGATTATGAGTCTTATGGTCCAATTGTAATGTCAGTCAAGAGGATGTCATTCAAATTGCCATGACTAATGCTTTCTCCCTAGCATGTATGCCCTACATGCATGTATATTTTGAGATGTACTTTCTATGTACTGCTTTATTTTCTTTATCACTTCCATTTCTTAGATAACTGGAGTTTCTGACACTAAATCAAGATTAAATTGTTTCAAGTAGTCCCTTAACAGTGGATCATCAAAAGCATTTCTACTTTAACCAAATGGTAAATTACTACAATCATTTGCTGTTCGCCCAGTTTCTATTGAGGTATGGCATTTGAATGTCCTCTCAGAGTACTGTAGTTCCCAAAGCTACTGCAGGCTCAGACTGATTTGCACAGATTCAGACATTTCACAGGTTCAGAAGTATGAATGATCTTTGAAAAGCCTGAATGAAATAATACCATGTTTGTGATTCTTATTCCCTATAAACCAATCTACTGATTTCATAAAGAAAGACACTGGCATGCATTGCTTAAACACGTGTGGTATATTTTTCCATAATGCAGATCTGTTATTAAACAATCCATCAATTTCTGCTGTTTATAATTAGCTTCAGTTGCAACTTATTTGGCATAATGTTAGTCCCATAACTGTTTTATCAAGACACACTACATCAAAATGACTCAGATGTGGCAGTGCTTCGAAGATCATACACAGACCTCTATCAGGAGGCTAAATAACAGCAAGCTCAGTCAGTGACTCCACAACCTATGTAGCTTAAATCTTAGAGCCTCGCCATTTTCTTTATAGTATTGTCTCTCTCCTACTTTGGACACAATAGAAGATTCTTTGAGGGTTCTGTTCAAGCAGCTTTATTATATGCAAACACATCACAATAGACATTTACTGACTTTAACTTAAGTTATATACAAACTAACTACAGAAATCATACATGCTCACTCTCTAGCTGCAATCTCAAAATAGCACGTGCCTGGTTATTTATATGTGCACATTCAGTCCTTGATATGCTTCTTAAAGATACAGCACATACAATCTTCTCTACAATCTCCCTCTTTGAGAAATAGATCACGCAATGTTATGAATCTATTTGGCATGCATATAATACAAGTAGATCTTTCTCATGCAATTATACAAGACTAAGTACACATATACAGTTATGTCCATGTTGCTGTGTATTTAACACTGGGCCTGGAAATTTGACCATATCGTGTGACATAAAAATGGGAATTAGTATTAGCAACTGGAGCTGTCTCTACAAAATGTTCTACCTTGGGAGTATATGGGACATCTTCAGGAATGGAAGTAGAGGCAGAAATACACTTTGGGATGGGAACAACGTCTGGTTGGCTCTGAGATCTAGAGTCTGTATCACAAGAACATTGCTGTGATGATGTTTCTGGTACAGGAAGAAGATGCCTGCAGTTTCTCCTGTACTCCACACCCCCAGATTCTAAAAGGTAGGATCTCGGCTCGGTACATATACCTGTAACTTGACCAATCCGGTCGAAACCTTTCACCACTTGTATCCTCACTGTCTCTCCTTCCCTCAACGCACTAAGAAATCTGCTCAATTTATCATAACTGGACTTCTGGATAGAATGCTTCTTGAATAATTTACCCTTGGTAGTTCTGTTGTTCTTAGCTTTAGTCCTCAATAAACTAGAACTAATAGTTAGAGTCATTCTGGTTTGCCTGGATAGAACTCTTTGAGCAGGTGAGTCAAGTATATTGTCAAGGGATATGTTTCTGAGATTAAGTAAATTCAAAAAGACATTGGTGTTGTCACGCTTTGACCTTTCAAGTAATTGCTTTGCACTCTGCACTGCATGTTCAGCTAGTCCATTTGATTGTGAATATTCTGGACTACTAGTAACATGTACAAAGTCCCATTCTCTTGCAAATTTCTGAAACAGCTGACTAGTAAATTGAGTACCATTGTCAGAAATAACTTTGTGTGAACTACCATGGACTGAGAAATGAAGTTTCAACTTGGTAATAACAATAGTGGATATTTTAGGTAGTAAATCAATCTCAAACCAATTTGAATAAGAGTCTACCAGTACTAAGTAGTGCTGATTGTCCCACTCGAAGATATCAGTGGCTACTGTTGACCAAGGTAGTTCAAGAACTTGACTTAGACGAAGTGGTTCTTTTTGCAAATGCAGTTCAGTAATATTGCATACTTAACAAGAAGAAAGTATTTTATCAATATATTTCAGTAATGAAGGCCAAAATACTAGTTCTCTCACTCTTCTCTTAGTGGATGCAGAACTTGGGTAAACCTGATGCAAAATCTGGACATATTCATGTTGTAAGGAAGCAGGACCAACAACTTTAGGACCTTTGAAAATAATACCATCTTCCATCAACATTTCATCTCTGTAAGGAAAATAGGTTTGCACTTCAGGTGGTACACTAGATTGCTTTGACGGTCATCCATCATTAATGTAGTTGTTGAGCTTTTGCAAAATTGGATAGTCTTTGTGTGATCTTTCAGCTCATCAAGCCTAGTGGTAGAAAAATGATGTACTGCCACCACGTCAAATTCACAATTCTCTGTGTCAAGCTGTTCCATCTTATTTCTGGGTGATGTGGATAAAGTATCAGCCAGATAAAGAAGTTTGCCTTTCATATAAACCATTTTGAAGTTGTACTCTTGCAATTTGAACATCATTCTTTGTAATCTTTCTGGAGCTGAATGCATAGGCTTCCTTAGAATAGTAACTAGAGGTTGGTGGTCAGTTTCAATCTGAATAGCTTGACCAGAGATATAATCATGAAACTTTGAAAATGCAAACACTATTGCCACAAGTTCTTTCTCAATTTGAGCATACTGTATTTCAGTTTGGGTAAGGGTTCTAGATGCATTGGCTACTGGTTTGCTTCTTGAAGAATAACTGCATCAAGACCAAATTTTGAAGCATCACAGGAAAGAGTGACTGACTTATTTACATCATAGTATCTTTATGTAGGTGGGGTAGCAATGTTCTGCTTAAGATCTTCAAATGCCTTCTGGTGCTGTTCTAACGATTACCATGTAACATTTTTTGCACACCAGCTCTGTTAAAGGCACTGTCAACTCACTGAAGTCTGGTATGAACGTGCCTAAATAGTTGACCATGCCTAGGAAACACTGTAGAGCTTGAATATTATCTGGTGCTGACATCTCAAGAATAGCTGCTTGCTTGGTCGGGTCTGGTCTCAAGCCAGTACTGGTAAACAAATGACCTACATATGTAACTTCTGGTAGTCTGAATTTACACTACAGAGGATCTAGCTTCAAGTTTACTTCACGTGCTCTGTCTAGAACTCTCTTTAGGTTTCTGTCATGCTCTGCTTCACCATTGCCTCTAACCAATAAATCATCTACTATTACAGCACAAGGATAACCCAAAAACATTCGCTCCATTGCATGTTGGAAGACTTCAGTTGCAGAATTTATTCCAAATGGCATCCTTAGGAATCTGTACTGCCAAACGGGGTACCAAAAGTGGTTAACAATGAGGATTTGCGATCAATCATCACTTGCCAAAATGAACTTTTTGCATCCAAGATAGAAAAAACAGTGGCATTCGGTATTACAGCTAACCACAGAAGTTCACTGACTTTAACTTAAGTAATTTATATACAAACTAACTACTGCAATCATACATGCTCACTCTCTGGCTGCACTATGAAAATGGTACTGGGAATAGCACGTGCCTGGTATTTATATGTGCATGTTCAGTCCTTGATATGCTTCTTAAAGATATAGCACATACACTCTGATCTACAATTACATTTCACCTTTTTTAGTTATTGAAGGTGTTTCAATATGAAAATAAAGCTGAACAGTACTTTTAAAATCAGCTGAATATATGCTGTGTGAGTGGCCCAACTATTTCTGCAGATTATCCTGCTAGTCTGTTTAGTATTAGGTAAACTATCCCAAACACCGCCCTAGCTTTCCTTACTATATAAATACTTTAAACAAAGTGTAGTATCTGAAATGTGAGTGCCTAAGTCCCTTACAGCAGTGTACATTTTGAGTTAATGACTATCAGTTTTAGGAAAATGCTTCTTATTATTCATCCCATTGCACGGGATAGTGCATATTTATGCATTATTTACATAAATACAGCCAAGAACTCATTTAAATGTCATCAACTTTTTCCAATTTTGCAGGCATACATGCACATATAAAATTCATCAATTAATTATTAAAGGTATGTTTTAAAACGGATGTATCCTAGGAATTCTGCAAATGTTGAAACATCTTTCTTAAATTATACTTTTATAACTTCAGCTTTTATAGAAATACTATAATCTGACAGCAGCAAAATGTAACTGGCTGCTGAACTGCATTCTGTTCATGATTTCATAAACTGTGCTTCAATGCAGTACAAGATACAATGTTTTCAAATTCTGAAATCTCAGTGGACTGGTTTAACTCAAAAGCTGTCAGTAGAAACCTTTTACCAAATGGACTTGTGAGTGTTAATAACACCTTTTTTTCTGCACAAAAGCTTCTCTGTTGTGTATCTGAATGGTCTGGCCCAGCATGAGAAACACTGAATTTCTGTTGAGAGGTTCTTTATAATGGAAACTCTACATAAAAAAGGTGTTTCTGTGATCATCTTCATTAAAGAGATACGTATTCAATACTCTGTCTTTGTATGAGGGCAGCTGGTTACTGCTTGCAGCCATTGTTTCTTATTTGGGGTCATTTAGCACTACATCTCCTAAAAGGGTGTGACCCATACAACATGGTGCCATAGTAGCCTATCTATACAGCGAAGCAGCAATCAAACAATTCACTCAGTGTGAATGGGATCCTGGTAGAACATGTGAGATTGATGGGGCCAGCAAATGAAAACGTTTTTTTCTAAATCTGCAGTTTTTACTGTGAAAGCATCCTCCAGATAGGTTACCTTGACTTCTTCAGGCTGTATGTGCTCATTTTATATGTACTAGAGTACTGATGGCTAGAGGCGCTGTTTGCTCTTTATGTCTTTGGTCATTTCTTACTGTAGCAATGTGTTTATACTCAACATATTGATGTCAATCCCACTCTAATTCCAAGACTCCAATAGAATGGAAAAATTCAGCATCCTTTCTGTGGTCTAATCTTGATTATTCTTCCTTTGAGATACAGTGACCTCAGAATGACAATGTACAAGTAAGGGACGTGTGGGAATGTGACAGGGATTGTACCCCACTGAAAAACACTTACTTTGAAGAATTACTTGTTTGCATGAATTCTTATGTTTAGACCTTAAATGTACTTGAGGTAATGTATTTCATGCAGAAATGTAGAAGATATTGTGTTTAGGGAAAATGCATTTTGAGGTGTCATAGCAGACTCTAGACAAACAGTGTACTTATAAGTTTTAATATAGATATTTATTTTAGAATGCATATCGATCCATCAACAGCACTTTCATTGAGGAAAACAGCTAAAAAAGTTTAACAAGCCCCCGAGTTAAGTTTTTTTTCTTCAGGGGGCAACCCCCTGAATCCCCTATGTTAGGGACACCCTCCAATCCCCTGAACTTAAATATATCTACTCTGAGGTTGCACAGAAAAGTAGGAAAAAATCAACTTGTCAGTGAAACTTGTTTTGCTCTTGTACCATTGATCTTATAGTACTCAAGAAAAGTGCTGTTTATGGATCAACAGGAACCCTTATATTATATGTCTTAGTAATTAAATGAGAACAAAACCATTATATTGCTTAATGCCATACCAGATGTCTCCAAATGCAGTAAATAAAGGCTCATAATTACATACTAGGCTAACTCTCACCAGGGTCTTTATAAGCCTAGCCATGCTATCCAGCCCAACTATGTTCCTGTGTATCATGGGCATTTATTAGGAAGGATATATTAGTTAGGAAGTTTCTAGAGGTTATGTGGTGGGGGTATATTAGACAAAGGCAGCAGTAATGCCCAAACTATCAGTGACATTGGGGCCAGACCCAGGCTGAATTTCTGATTTCCCTCTTTATTTAATTCCCTATTTAATTTACGCTTAAATAGGGTATGGGATGAAGTTTGTTTCACATGGTTGGAAGCCTGTTGCAGAGCATGGGGATCCTCTGATACACATCTGTTTCAGCAACATGTCTTACTATGTCACACGCAGAATTCAAATATTTGGATCTAGTGGTTCTGATGCTGTTTGCTTTGTGGATGTGCAAAAGATCCATTAGAGCTGTGTCTGAGGGTGCCTTATGTGAAATGCATAGATCGCTTCTCGGTAACCTTTAGGAAACAAAGTATAAACACAGGGCTTTAAGAAGATCCATACAGGACAATGTGTTTATACATTGGATTCTCCTGGTAAGGAATCCGTGTGGGTGTTCCAACTGTAGCATATGTTTGGTCAGGTATATGACAAGGGGGCATTATTCTTAATGATGGGTCTGATTATATGAAATACTGCCTCACTGCTCTTTCAGTAAAAAGAAATTCTCTGATTTGCTTTCAGATTTCTTTGCTTGTCTCATTGGATGGAGTGCTCATACCTAAGGTTATTTTTCTTATTTGTTTCTCTTCATTTGTAAAATGTATTGATGTTGATTTACACCATTGTAAAGTGTAATGAAGCTAGACATGTATTTTTATGGGAGACAGTATTTTCAGTACCTCTATGTTCGCTAGAAACTGTTTACCTAACCATTGTATTAATGTGGCTCAGATACTGTACTTACTAGAGTATAGACTTGTTAGAGCTTTGTTACTTGTGTAGAGCATTTATTGTTGGAATATTTCTTTGCTGCTCACTTTATTATTGCATTTTATTTAAAACATGCCTAGTTATTAGTGTGTACATTTCCTCACCTATTGGTTTAGAATGTGTTATACCACTTAATTGCTATCAGTATCCCTATATATTTGCAACTGCATTAATCTGTTGAATGTGATAACTGACTTCATTTTCACATTATCACAAACTTAGGCATTTATCTGTGCACAGATTACCTAGTTTTTTTTCTTTTTTTCTTTCCACTCCTCTGTTAGCAGCTTTGAATCTTTTGCATTTTTTTCTTAACAATTGCTGCATTTGTGTTAATATTGATTATTTTTTTCTCTGCTTCTCCTTTTAATCTGCTTTCCCTGGATCCCCACCAAGCCAATTTTGATCTATTGGCCTGCAGTGTTCTTTAACAAAACCGGGCAACCTTGGGATAAGAATTATTTTCAAATTATACAGAAAGTATGTTTTATCCTCTAGACAAAATTCATTGCTAGCCCTTGTTTAAGTTCTGTTTTTAAGTAAAGCACTCCATCATGGACATTAGCTTGCCCCCTCCCCATACTGCACTTCCTAACAGCAGTCTCCCTTTGCAAGCTGTTTCAACTATTTGAAAGCCCTGCTGTTTTTCTAGTATTACTAAACCCTTGCTCCTATAAATTGTGGTCTTTCTAAATCCCACGTACTCCTGGTTACAAGTGTATTTTTTTTTATTTCAAAAGAACGGTATGCAAAATAAGCAAGTCCAACGTACCTGTTGTTTTCCTGATTGTTTCAGGACTTTAGCTGCCCCCCCCCCCCCCCCCACCATTCTGTAGTTCTAACTTGCAATCTACTTTATATGCTGTACTATTTGTATGCTCTGCTGTTTTTCTACTTCTACTAAACCTTTTCTCTTATAAATTCTTGTCTTCCTAATTTCCAAATAACTCCTTGGTAAAATTGGCTTACTTTATTTTCAGTAAGAAAGGTATGCAATACAAGCAAGTCAGAGTACCTACTGCCTTTTCTTATTGTTTCTGTAGACTTGCATATCTGTGAAATTAGGGCCAGCCCTTTTCATTATATTATTGGTTATCCACCACTTTTTCTGGTCTATTCTGTCCTCCCCTCCCCCACAAGACCTATTACAGCCTAACCTAGCTTTCTTAAGCTAAGGGAGCCAGTGTCCTGGTACTGCTGTTACATTAAGCTTAGTACCTAACCGTGTCTTAGTCCTTCCCTTATTTGAAATATTACCTCTGTTCCTTGCTGGGCTCCACATTTAACTAACTTTATATATTACAATTACCGTAGTGTCTGTGCTTTTCCCCGTGCTTACTAAGCAGCTTACAGCATTTTTTCTTTGTCCCTTAATTCCCTTATCCACCAAACTATATTTTATATATTTTGCCACTAGGTAGCACTGCTCAACCACTTATAGTGTAAAGATTACTTATATAATTTTTCTGTTCTCTCCCAAGCAATCCCCAACTCTCATAGCATACTTACCTCACTGGCCTGCTTTGACTTGTGCATTGTTTTATTACCTTTCTCCCCCTACACTCCGCAGCCTAGACTCACCTCTGCTGTTCCTGTACTTCCCCTAAGCTCCCACGTTTCAGCTACAGCTGGCTGATTGGTTTCCACCAGCCACCTTCTCTCCAGCTCTTCCTGCTCCGTTCGCCCTACGGGCTCACTTTGCTCCCCTACCCTGCCCCCCATTTCACACCCCCCCACTACTCCTACATTTCAACTTCAAACTCCTCCCTCTCTCAACCAACCAATTATCTCCAAACTATAACCCCTCCCCTCTCTACCTCCACCTGTCAATCACAACCATTCCAAGCTGCCCATCAAAGTCCCTATAAACATCTATTTCTACTCCATCTATACATATATACAATCTGCCCTACTCAATTTATACTGCTAATACACACATATACTCCTCTACCATGCCTTGTCTTCTACCTCAAACCATTCTCACCCCATCTATCTGCATTCTATTCTTACTCCCTTTATACCATGGTACCTCCTACTCCTATAACCAACTCCACCCCTCCTTCCTTTCCTACCCCTCCATACCCAATCTCTTTCCTCATCCCACTAAAACACACTTCCACAACATATCTGCCTCTCTAGTTCAACCCAACCCGCTCCACTCCTTCAGGATAAACCTTTTTCCCCCTTCAATTAAATACTACAGACTTAAACTAATATCTTACTGTCCAAAACTATTAAAGACCAAATCAAAAATACTACTACCCTTCCTCAACTACCTCTGCTTAGCAGGGAACATACACCCAAATCCTAGACCAAATACTTCTTCTAGTCCCAATCTCCCTGTCACAAGCAATAAAACTAGCCATAAATACCTCAAATCCTTCACCATCAATGCCCAAAGCCTAAGAAATAAAGTATCCCACTTTCATGCTTGACTAAACTACAACCTACCAGACATTGCAGCCATCTCAGAAACCTGGCTAAAACCTCATATTTGTGACTCTGAAATCCTCCCTCCTGGATTCTAATCCCTCAGAAATGATCACTTAAATAGAAAAGGGGGTGGGGTAGCCTTAATCTACTCTAACCTGCTATCCATCACTCCCTACCCCAATCCTATCCTTCCATTCAACAATGCAGAACTAGTAATAGGCCTACTAAAAATAAATAACCACAAACGCATTTGTATAATTGCCCTCTACACCACTACTCTTGAAGAAATTCTACTCTGGACCTCTACCAATATTAAGCTAGAGACCTTCATACTTGGAGATGTAAATATCGATTGGAATAAAATCAACAACTCTAATCCCACCATATCCATCAATCTATTTAACTATACCCAACTAACTAACTCCATTACCAGACCCAACAAAACAAATCCTCAGGTACCACACTAGGCTGGATCCTAGTATCCCATCCTAAACAAGTATTAAACTCTGGCATTATACCTGACCCTATAGGAGACCACTTGCCAGCTTTCATACAAAGCTACCCACTCCTCTCCTCACCTACACCAATATATTCACACACATAACCTCACAAACTTTAATCCCACTACTTTCTCTGACTCCCTAAAACAAACAAACTGGAACTCCTTAAAAACTCTTCCACTAGACAATGCCGTAGAATTTTTCAACTCAACCTTCTTTAACATCCTCAACTCCCTAGCTCCACCAAGAACACAAAGAGTATAAACAAAGACCGCCCCATGGCTAACCAAAGATACCAAAAAACTTATGCTACAAAGAGATAAATCCTGGAAAACATACCATCAAAACAAGCTGCCACAAACTTTTCTTAAATATAAACAACTCCGCAACCTCACTAAAAAACAAATCATCAGAGACAAAATGTCCTACTATATCAAGCTCCAGTCTAACCAATCAAAAAACCCCAAACATTTCTGGAATTCCATTCTCTTCTCAACCCAGGTACCAAAAACAACCCCTGCCCTAACACCAGCAAACCTGATCCTGAAATAGCCTCTCTACTCAACTCCTTCTTCACCAACTCCATAGAAGAACTGACCAAGACCTTCCCTAACAATAACCCTTCCCCTCAACCTATCCAATCGTCCTCATCGCCTACACCACTCGCTGCCCCCAATCCTCCTCCAATATTTGAACTTAAACCCATCTCAACCTCCCACATAAAAAAATTACTCTCTAAATTAAAACCATGCTCCAATGCCCCTGACAATATCCCATCTTCCTCCCTAAAAATAGCTGCAGATGGTATCTCTCTCCCCATTGGCATCCTGATCAATAGATCCATGCAGGAATCTTATGTGCCCAAATTATGGCGGGCTGCCTTTATTCTACCTCTCCATAAAAGAGGCAAAAACAATAACATCTCTAAATACTGCCCCATAGCTATCCGTCCCCAATCTCAAAACTTCGGGAAAAATGCCTCCACCTTCAGCTTTTGCCATTCCTAGCCAAATCACCAACTAATCACTCCAATCCAACATGGCATCCGACCTGGCTATAGTACTATCATTGGCCTTCTCTCCTTCTTAGACAGAATAAATCTTGCCCGTGACTCTGGAAAAATAGTATCAACAGTTCTTCTAGATCTGTTCAAAGCATTCAATACCATCTCCCATACCCATCTTTCGAACCATCTTTCTAACCTTAATCTCTCCCAGAATACTTTATCCTGGTTCTCAAGCTACCTCTCTGACAGGTCTCAAGCTGTGAAATGGGGGAAAGGCACCTCAACCTTCCTTGCTACCCCCACTGGGGTACCCCAGGGATCCATACTCGGTCCAATGCTAGTCAACATCTTTATTAATGATTTCCACAAAGCCATACCCAACACCAAAATTGTACAATATGCAGATGATTCAACTTTAGTCTGCTGCGCCTCTAACCTCTCAGAGCTTCAAACAGTGACCCAAACTGCTTTCTCCACCACTGAAAACTGGATGCTCCAAAACCACCTCTCGCTAAATGCCAATAAATCCAAAATACTATTATTCTCTCACTCAAAAGCTTCCTCTCTTGATAAAAACTCGTTCCAAATTATTAGTCAAAACAACTCTACTACAGAGGTTGTTCCCTTCACTAAACTACTTGGAGTTACTATTGATGAACACCTAAAATTCGACACACATCCAGCAAAACATTAAGAAAACTCATACAAAACTTGGTATGCTATACAGAAACATCCACTTTCTCTCTCTTTCCACCAGAAAAACTCTCACCACTACCTATCTACTCCCCTCACTAATGTATGGCACTCCCCTACTAACAAACTTATCTGCCTCTCTCTCTCCTCCAAATTGGAAGTCTGTTATAATAAGATTTCTAAATTAGCAACCAAAGCCAAATTCTCCTTAAATTGGCTTGAACTCTCCAACCATCTAGACTATCTCCAAATTACTACAGCCCACAGACTAATTTTTCAACCTACTAAGTGCCCAGAACTAACCAGCATCCTTCAACCTTATACCCATCAGAGAACTCTAATATCTACTCACCAAAACCTAATCACTGTCCGCAAACCCAATCGTCCTGCTGCTCAACTTCTTCTATCCTTTTCCTTAGCTAAAAAATGGAATTCTCTTCCTTCCTCTCTAAGGACTTGTGAAAGCTATGAAAACTTTAAAACTCAGCTACATTCATACCGTTCCTCTAACAGGAAATGCAACTGCACTCTCCCCACCTAGCCTATTAATCAATCCACCCCTTAAACTCCTGACTCTGAGTACAAGCTAGCCTAGCATAAATGTACATATTGTAAATAACATAATTGTATGTATTATAAATAACCCATCCCACCTTTTTTCTTTTTTTTTTCTCTCTTTTCCTTCTACGTCTTTATTCTCCCTGTCAATTACATTACCACTGCCATCCTAAATATTTAGGTACTATGTAAGCAAAGAATTTACTCCTGTTCTCTAGCATGGAATGAAATTGTAATTGTGTCTTCTTTACTATTTATTTACTTATTTATTTTATTTTATTTTACATTTGTTAACCGGGAAAAGTCCGACTGGATATATATCCATTTACAGCAGAGGCCCGGGGAGAAAAGCTCCAAGTTATGAAAAATTTAGTAACAAGAAAAATTTAGGTACTAGCATATCTAAAATTTAACAATGAATCTATTTATACTACTTAAAAAATGCAGGTTACAAGGATCTCTATAAGGTTAACAGTTGGGCAAGGACACAAGATATATATTAGTTATAAATAGATAGGAGATAAAAACAGTATCGCTTAGGCAGTAAATATTCAGGAAAAAAACAGTTTTAGAGAGGTGTGTCTGAAAGATAAGAATTTTCAGTTAGCGAGTGATGAAGAAAAAATAGAGATGGTAGTATAGTCTAGTATAGTCATCTAAGAAGGAGAAGAGGGAAACCACAATTGAGAGCTAAGTTTGGTCTAAAATGTTTATTGGTGTGTTTTTAGGTTAGTCAGGGTTGAGATATGAGCATGAGTATAGTTTGATTATCTCAGTCTACTTTATACAGTTAGCTGGGATTTAGGCATGGATATAGCCAGACTCTGTGCATGTGTGTTTTCAGGGAAATTTTGAATTGAGGGAAGGAGCTATTAGTGGTTACTTCTGGAGGCAGGGAGTTCCATTTTTTACCAGCAGAGTTGGAAAACAATGAATCTCCAGCTGAGTTGTAGGCTTTGGTTGTTTGTACTAGCACTCTGCTGGATGAGTGTAGGGATGTTAGGTTGTTATAGGGGGTTATAAGTTTAGATAGACTAGGGGTACTGGTAGGTTGGTAGAGGATTTTATGTACAACTATGAGTTGGTTATAAAATAATTGATTGGGAAGTTCTAGCCAGCCTAATTTGTGAAGGTTATGACAATGGTGGGTTCTGTATGTGGACCCTGTGGCAAATCTAGCTATATTGTTATAGCAGCTGGTGATTTTGTTGAGGTTTGCTTTAGATAGATTAGTGAGGATGGGTGAGGCATATAGAAGAGAAGATAGAAGATGTGTGTGGGCTATTGCGGTTCTGGCAGTTGGGGTTAGAAATTTCTTTATCCTGTACATGGAGCCTATTTTTGTATTTACTGTTTTTATGGTTTTGTCTATATGGGCATTATAATTCAGATTGTTGTCAATGATTACACCTAGTAGTTTAGTGTTTGGTTCAGGAGAGATTATGGTGCCATTGTTTGAAGATACTGTAATTATTGGTGGTGTTAGCTTATGGGTGGGGGAGAAAAGTAGTAGTTTGGTTTTGTTTGGGTTCAATAAGAGAAGACGATTATTAAGCCAGTTCTCTACTTTGTTGAAGGTAGTCTGGGTTATGAGTTGTAATTCTGTGGGAGTTGAGGCAGTGCAGATTAGAGTAGAATCATCTGCGTACTGTATGGTAGTTGCCTGTGGTATGACTTTGGGCAGATCATTGATGAATATAGAGAAAAAAAGGGGACCCAGAATAGAAACTTGGGGTACTCCAAGGGTGACAGGTAGAAGGGGGGATAGTTTATCTTTCCACAAGACAGCTTGTTGTCGATCTTTCAGGTATGAGTGAAACCAGTTACATACTGGGTTATCTATGGACAGTGATTTTAGAGATTCTAAGAATAAGTTGTGATTTACCATGTTGAATGCTTTTGATAGATCGAGGAAGAGGGCAGAGGAGAGCATGTTTTGATTACAGTTGTGATTTATTGTGTGAGAGAAGGAGAGAAGGGCAGTGGTTGTACTGTGGGCTGGTCTGAAACCATGCTGTGATGAGGTTAGGAGAGAATGGTGAGTAAGGTGGGCTAATAGTTGCTTCTGTATGCATTTTTCCATTATTTTGGCTAGGTGAGATATTATTGCGATAGGTCTGTAGTTAGAGAGTTCTGTGGAGTTACCTCCCTTATGAAGTGGAAGAATGTGAGCGATTTTCCAAATGGAGGGGATGTAGGATTCTTGGATTGTACGATTGATTAAGATGGAGATAGGGTAAGCTATTTCTTTAGCCGCTTTTTGTAGGAATTCTGCGGGAAGTAGGTCGGCTGCAAGGGTGGTAGGTTTTAATTTCTTGAGTAAAGATTTGATATAGTCAGTGGGGATAGGCTCAAATTTTAAGGGTGGGGGGCATGTGTGAGTAGGAGGGATGGTAGATGAAGAGGAAGGAGATAGATTATTGGCTAGGGACTTGACGGTTTCAGTGAAAAAAGTGTTAAAGTTATTAGCTACTGAATCAGGGGGTAGTTGTATGGTAGATGAGGGGGTTGGGGTAGAAGATTTACCTGGGTTGAGCAGCTTATTTAGACCTGACCAGAATTTTTGAGGCTGATTTTAATGCTTTTGCTGTAAATTGCAAAAGTAGTTTTGCTTATCTAATAGTGTAGATCTTTTAGCTTCATTTCTTGCCTGCTTGTATGTTAAGTGGGCTTGTGGGGATTTGGTAGCTTTCCATGAGGACCATGCTCTATTTCTGTTAGTAATTTTTTGTCTGGTAGTATTGGATAGCCATGGTGCTATTTTGTTTTTGGTTCTGATTCTGCGTGTGGGAGCATACTTGTCTAAGATGGCTAGGAATGTAGTGTTGAATTCTGAAACTGCTTGGTCAAGGGGTAGAATTTTAAGACTGGCCCATTTACATAGGCCTAGATCAGATTGGAAACTATTTAGGTTAAAGTTCTTTGTGTACCTGAGGGTTTTACAGGTGATGTGGAGGGGCATGTTGTCTCTTTTTCTAATTATGTAGGTTAGGAGGTGGTCGCTCATATCCTCAGGTAGGGTGCCTACTTTGTAGAGCTGGGGTTTGTTATTTATTAAGATCCAGTCTATAATGCTTTCCTTTTTGTTAGATTTGTTGATTCTGGTGGGGGTTGTAATAGTTTGTGAGAAACCATGTAAGTTAATATGGGTGGTTGGGATGTGTGCTGAACAAGTTGTCTAATCAATGTTGAAGTCTCCAAGTACTATTGTTTCTTGGGGGTGGTTTGAGGATAACCATTGGAGTGTGGTTTCTAAGGTGTTAATGTTATTGCCTGGAGGAATATAACTACATACTATGTTTATTGATTTGTTTTTGTTAAGCTGAATTCTTGAGATTATAGTTTCAGTGTTGGAAGTTGCTAGGTCAAGTGGGGTGCTGATTGTGGATAACTCTAGACAGGATTTATATAGGATGGCTACTCCACCTCCTTTTTTCCCTTTACGGTCCTGTGTTATTATACTGTAGTGGGGTGGTAATATTTCACTGTCAGGGATAGAGGGTTTAAGCCAGGTTTCTGTTAGGCAGAAAATGTCTGGTGAATGTATATCTAGGAGTGCATGTAGGTGGTGGAGTTTATTATTTATACTTCTTATATTTAGATGACACACTAGAAAAGATTTTGGGGCATTAAGTGAGCATCTTAGGTTGGTAGGGATTTTATCTGTGGGGTTAGTGGTAGTTGTTGAGCTTGGGCCAGGGTTAGGATGGATGTCACCGTTAGCTGTGAGGTTACGTAGGCTTTGTATGAGTTTGTTGAACTTTAGTAGGAGTTGGTAATAGGTTTTAGTTCTTGGGTTTAAGTATTTTGGTGGTATAGGATAGAGTGGAGTTTGAGTTGTGCTATGGGTGTGGAAGTGGAGTTGAAATGTGTGAGGGGTGTGTGTTTGGATGTAGATGTTTGTGCTGGAAGTAGAGTGTTGAAAATTAGGTAGGTGGTGCATTTCATAGGCAGTGAGGAGGTAGTGGGTATGGAGGTAGTTAGACCTGAGAGAAATATAGGAGTTGTGATGGAGGAGTTTTGAGTGTAGGGGAAAGTGTAAGTGAGTGAAAGGATGTGTGAGGGATAAGTTATGATAGGATGAGAGAGTTTAGTAGGAGTGGTCAATTAAGGAGGGGAGGGGTTTGTGTAGTATAAGTTTAGTAGTAGTGGGGGCGGGTGGAAATTGGGGGCAGGGTAGGGGAGCGGAGTGAGCCCGGAGGGCGAACAGAGCGGGAAGAGCCAGAGAAGAACA
The DNA here is from genome assembly GCF_019279795.1 of Protopterus annectens. NCBI lineage: Eukaryota > Metazoa > Chordata > Ceratodontiformes > Protopteridae > Protopterus > Protopterus annectens. Next base: position 750,786,006 of record NC_056726.1, on the reverse strand, counting down.
GTGTGCAGGGAAAAAGTACAGTTTTGTACCTACCATAAATGTAGATGTTCGAGGATCCACATTGCTGCAGTCCTAACTATTGGGTAGTGCGCTGTCCAGTCGGCCCGAATACCAAAGTATATGGCTGACGTCGGTCAGGGCGCATTAGACTGACGTCAGTACGTCAGGGTACTAATGCGCATGACCGACGTCATATCCTCAGTCTTTTCTTGCCCCAGATGTCAGAAGACCCTGAAAAGCTAAGGCCAAAACCAAAAATTCCAAACATACCTGCACCAAAAATATGTACAATATATACAAAATTACCAGAATATAACCTCATCTACACAACCACCCTTAAACACAGAGGGGAAGGAGGGAGGGTAAATTGGACTGCAGCAATGTGGATCCTCGAACATCTACATTTATGGTAGGTACAAAACTGTACTATGTTCTTCATTCCACATTGCTGCAGTCCTAACTATTGGGTAGAATCCCAAAGCAGAGGTAAGGGAGGCTGGCAAATCATAAGGAAGCAGGAACTGACAACATGCCTTGCAAAATAGCTGTGGCAAAACCAGCCCTAGACTTAGAGTAGAGAGGAAGGTGATAATGCTTAGAGAAAGTATGCACTGAACTCCAAGTAGCTGCCTCCAAAATATCCTTAGTGGCCACCCCTTAGAAATGCTGTAGAAGTGGCAGTAGCCCTAGTGGAATGAGGCCTAATTCCAGCTGGAATCTCCTTGCCATGATGGGAATAACAAAATGCAATGCAAAACCCAATCCACCTAGAAATAGTTTGTTTTGACACAGGCTTGCCCTGCGAACCCAAAGCAAAAGAAACAAACAACTGCTGAGACTGCCTAAAATCCTTAGTCCTGCTCAAATAATAACGCAATTGCCTGTGTACATCTAAAGAGTGCAAAATCTTTTCCCCTTTATTTTGGGGATCTGCATAAAAAGTAGGCAAATGAATAGTTTGGTTTAAAGCCACACTAGAAACCACCTTAGGCATAAAGGAAGGATTAGTACGTAATGATACCCTATCCTTATGGAAAATCAAAAAGGCTCTACCGCCATAAGGGCCTGCAACTCAGAAACCCTTCTTGCAGAAGTAATGGCCAACAAAAAAGCAGTCTTCCATGACAAATATTTCAATTCAGCAGTAGCCGCAGGCTCAAAAGGTTGTAGAGTAAGTTTCTCCAACACAAAATTGAGATCCCAAGCAGGAGTAGGAGCTCTACGTGGGGGTCTTATATTCTTTGCCCCTCTAAGAAATTGCTTGAACAAAGGATGCGAAAACAATGGTGGGTCACAATCATAGTGAGCTGAAATTGCTGCAGCATGAATCTTAATGGAAGAGAAAGACAAACCTTTGTCCAATAACTCAGTAAGATATTGAAGAGCCACACTCAAATTAGGCTCAGAAATCTCCAAATTGTTTGCTGCACTCCAAAATAAAAATCTCTTCCATTTTTCTGCATACACTTTCCTTGTACTAGGTCTTCTGGCTTCCATAATCACATTTAAAACTTGTTGAGGAAGTTGAGACCTGCTGTCTTTCAAAACAGAATATGCCAGGCTGTTAGATGAAGAGATTGAAGCTTGACATTGAGCAGGTGACCGTCCCTCTGAGACAACAGGTGTGGAATCAAGGGTAAAGGCCATGGTGGCTTCCTTACCAGACTCCTCAGTAATGGGTACCAGTGCTGCCGAGGCCAATCTGGAGCTATTAAAATCATCCTTGGCTTGTCTTGTCTGACCTTTAGAAGCACCTTTGGGAGAAGAGGCAGAGGTGGAAAAGCATACACATGAAGATTTTTCCAACTGAAAGAAAGAGCATCCACTTTCCAAGCTGTGTGATGAAACCTCTTTGTGCAAAACTTTGGCAGCTGGTGGTTTAGTGGAGAAGCGAACAGATCTATGTCTGGAGTTCCCCATGACACTGTCAATTTTTGAAATACATGAAGATCCAGTTTCCACTCGTGGGGATCCATGATTTGTCTGCTTAACACATCTGCTAAGGAGTTCTGTGCTCGGCAGAAACCTTGCCTGAAGAGTTAGTTGCAAGCTGAGCGCAGTCTCCCATAAAATCATTGCTTGCCTGCACAATGGGTAAGAATGTGTTCCCCCTTGTTTGTTGATGTACCACATGACAGTTGTGTTGTCTGTTAGAATCAACACCTGCCCTGGAAGAAGTAACTCCTTGAAAGCCATTAATGCAAACTGGACTGCTAACATCTCCTTCATGTTGATATGTAGATGCTGTAGTCTGGCAGGCCACTTGTCTTGTATCCACTTTCCATTTAGAGCTCCCCAAGCAATGTCTGAGGCATCTGTCGTTAGAATCTGACTCGCCTCTGGCCGGGTCACAGAGAGTCCCTTGTTTAGGTGACATTCCTGAGCCCACCACAGAAATTCCTTTTGAATGCAAGGTATTATTTGAATGACAGTGTCCAAATCCTGGCAGTGCTGTGTCCATACATTTTTGAGATACCATTGCAGCTTCCTCATATGCAGTTTGGCATTGGGAAGCACCGGAATACAAGATGCCATGAACCCTAAGGCTTGAAGGACTGTCCTTGCAGTCAGCCCGGACTGAAGAGATAGTTGAAGGAAGTAACTGGAAAGAGTCTTTTGTTTGTCCGGGGTTAAAAAGGCCATCTGGGCTGCTGTATTCAGTCTCACACCCAGAAAGCACATGTCTTGAGAGGGTACTAGACTGGACTTTATTTCGTTCACAGAATACCCTAGGCATCTTAGCACTGCTATGACATAATCCAAATGCTGTAGAAGGCCTTCTTTTTCTTGAGCTAGAATCAGGCAGTCGTCCAAGTAAGGATAGATTTGAATTCCTTTTAGCCTGAAGTAAGCTATCACTGGAGCCAGAACCTTTGTGAATACTCTGGGCAGTGGATAAGCCAAAGGGCAATGCAGAGAACTGATAATGAGAATTTCCAGCTCGAAACGCAGATACTTCCTGCAACTTAGTCTTATAGGCACATGAAGGTAAGCTTCCTTGAGATCTAAAGTTACCATCCAGTGATCCTTGCCCAGCAGAGGTAAAAGCTGTTGTAACGTCAACATTTTGAACTTGGGAATGTCCAGATAAGTGTTGAGGATAGATAAATCCAAAATTGGCCTCCACGTGTTCCCCTTCTTCGGTACTAGGAACAGGCGAGAATAAAATCCTAGGCCCCTTTCTGGCACAGGAACTGGTTGAATGGCCCCTATGTGGAGCAACAGAGAAATTTGCTTGTGAGCCTCTTGTCTTTGTAGAGGAGGAATGTCTGGCATGCCTTTGAAAGGAGGCATGGTATGGAAATAAAACCTGTAACCGTGGTGAATGATATCCAGAACCCATCTGTCTTGGGTAATTAAATCCCAATTTTCTTTGAAAAGAGACAGCCTTCCTCCCAAAGGTGCTGCCAGGCGAGAATGTACTGGCAGCTGAAAAGGCAGGTCATTGGGTCTGCTTACGAAAGGACTGACCCCTGCCCTCACCAGAAGTCTGAGCAGGGGAACTCCTGTCCTAGGCCTAAAGAACCTTGAGCTCTGCCCCTACCACGTCTAGACCTACCCCTAGACTGGGAATCATAAGCAGGATAAGTCCATCCCTTAGTAGGCCAATTTCTACTAAACTTGGAGGCTGCACCTGCAAAAATCCTTAACAGTTTGCATAGACTTAGCCTTGTCCTCCATTTTCTTTAAGACTGCTTCCACAGGCGAACCAAACAACACATCAGACTGCAAAGGAGCATCCAAAATCCTTGTTTTAACATGCTCAGCTAAATTCTGATCTCTCAACCAGGCATGCCTACGCAGAACAGAACCAGTGGCAGCCACCCTCGAGGAGGCCTGCACAGCATCAAAACCACATTGCAAGGAATGTTTACCCACCTGTTCAGACACATGAACTAAATCCTGCAACTCTTTACACTCAATACCTTCTGCCAGAGCATCCACCTTAGATTTCAATTGTGAAAGGAGATAATTCTGATATTTTAACATGTGAAACTGACAATTCAACGCCCTCATGGCTAAAGTGGAAGAAGTATACACTTTCTTTCCCCATCTATCCAAAGCCCTTGCCTCTTTATCAGGAGGAACAGGATTTTTAACAACAGAGGCCTTCACACCTTTAGGCCCCTGAGAGACAGTTTCTGGGTCTGCCCTAGGACTCTTAAAAAGATACTTATGAGCTTCAGGCACCCTATAGTACCTATCCGGTTTAACTGGGGCAGGAGGCAAAGAGTCAGGATTGAGGGAAGCCTCTGCAAAAACATCTTCCACCACATTCAGAACAGGAGGAATAGCTAAAGGCCTATGCTGGGGTAAAAACAAGAATTCCCTAAGCCTCTTCCTGGAATCAGAGAAATCTTGACCTTCCCATTTAAAATGCTCCCTCATGGAATGCAGAGTTTCTGAAAATGAATAATCCTCAGGAGGAGAAGCTGAAGGAGTAGAATCATCCACATCAGAATCAGAATAAGGAGGATACTCCTGCAAGTCTTCAGCCGAAGACTCAGAAGCCTCCGAACATTGCTCAAAACTCTCAAACTCAGGTTCTACCCTAGGCCTCTTATCAGGAGGGGGCATAGAACCTCTAATCATAGTAATCAAATCCTCCGCCATTTTAAGCATATGTTTCTTAGGCAAAGACCCTGAAGCACTAGGAGAAACCCCCACTGAAGTTAAGCTTGGCCTGCCTCTCAAAGAAGCCTTGGAAACAGAAGGGGAGGCCCTAACCACCTTAGGAAGAGAGGGAAGAACAGCCACCTGAGAAGCCCCCTCAGCCTGGCCTACTTCCTGCGAGGATACATCCTGTAACAGTAAAGTCTCTCCCTGAGACTCCAAAGAAACACCTGGCAAAACCTCCGGCTCCACTGAGCCTTCTAAAGATCCGACGTCCGGGACTGTCGGTTCTTCCACTCTAGGCTTTGCTGCTTTGTCCTTGCGCTTTTTGGCCGAAGCGGGCGGCGGAGCCTCCGACGGCATTTTATAATTACAACGCTTCCCAAAACTAACCTGGCACAGTCTAACCTTCTCTTAATAGTGCGTTTGTTAAATCTAGCACAAGAGCGGCATCCAACAACGTCGTGCTCAGGCCCTAAACAAGGTATACACAAAGTATGGTAATCCCTATGAGGTATCTGTTTCCCACAAGAAATACAGTTATTCACTTTTTCTGACATCCGGTTAAATACTGAGGCAAGAAAAAAACAAAATATTCCCCAACGCGGTACTTAGCCAACTTTGATTCGGTCTGAAACTCTGACTTCAGAAACTTTCAGAACGCCAACCTGCACTCGCAAAATTGCTTCTGCATCGGACCATGCGGCAAAAAAGACTGAGGATATGACGTCGGTCATGCGCATTAGTACCCTGACGTACTGACGTCAGTCTAATGCGCCCTGACCGACGTCAGCCATATACTTTGGTATTCGGGCCGACTGGACAGCGCACTACCCAATAGTTAGGACTGCAGCAATGTGGAATGAAGAACATCAATCAGTGGAGTGCTGATTGTTAAGGTAAGTATAAAAGGAAATGGGATGTTGGGCAGCTTAGAAATATATGGAAGTAGTGGGGTGGGAATGGGTCTATCATATAACAAAAGTATAGGGTCTAATGGATGTTTGTCTATCATATAACTAAAGTGTAGAGTCTAATGGTTGTTTGTGAGAAAGTTTGTACAATGGAGTTAGATTTGCAAGGGGAAAAAGACCTGGGAGGAGGGAGCCACTTAGCGGGCGAGGATTGTATTATAACCAGAGCTATTCGATGGGCTTGCACCTCTAAAATATAGCTCTAATTTTAGAGGTAGGGTAACACAGGAGTTGTGAAAGGGAGGCTTAAGGGTGGGTATTCTAGTGGTTGGGAGGGGGAGGGGTATGGCTGCTGGCTGTCCTGGCATTGGGTTTTACAAGATACACCTGAGTTGAAAATAACATTAGTAACCTTTGGATACAGTCAGTATGAAACGTACTTTCTTTTGTCCTTTAGGGAAAATAGGTCCAAAAAGTTTTGGCAATGTTCCTTTGCTTGGGGAAGAGGCAGAAATCCTGGACAGGGTAGGTAACCCAAGACCAAGTGCAGGTCAGTCGTTGTAGTGCTGGGTGCAGAGAGGGAGAAAAAGTGGTGATGTAAGTAGTAGTACAAGACACACACTAAGGCAAAGTACTAGTTAGGAAAATACATTAAAATATCACATTTGCCAGGTAAACATTTGTTATTTGACTTAATATACTTATTAGATAGTGCAGGCATGTACAAGGTAGATGGAGTTCCTGGTGAGGGTTTAAAAGAACAAGTACAACTACTCCGCTTATCAATACCTATACAGGTCAGCAGAATACACAGGTTGAAGTGAACAAAACGACCAGTGGTGTAGCATTCACCTTAACAATACTCTAAACTTTCAAAAAATATGACAGTAGGTGAGTACGCTAAGCAAACACAAAACAGTCATTCAGCTTACAAAAACTCTACAGGTCCATTCGAGAAATGAGGTAGCAGAAATACATTAAGCAACCACTTATGCATGGACCAGGTTATAGAAGCCCGACATTAATAGACGGAAGCTATCTGTTTGTGTACATGTTCGCTAAGAAACTACAGAGAATGTATGTACATTAACTACTGCTAGAGCACCTTTGATAAGGAAAGAGCCCCTGGGTCTGTGTTAATGTTAAACTATGGCCAACAACACATGGGTGCAAAACAAAAAGTTCTGTGTACTTGTTATGGGAGTGGCTGTAGATGTAGCACTCCATTGAACAAGTGGACCATATCACAGCGCAAATCCTTGACTTGGGTTGTCCATGGTAGTGTAGGAGTCGCTAACTGTTAGAGAGTGAAACACCCTGTTGTAATAGCGAGATGGGCCAGGAGACCTTATAAGTCTCTAAAGTATAACTGTAGGTCCAGTAATTTCACACTGATAGAGACTGTTTAGCGGAGCTACACAATACCAGTGTACATGAGAGTAGTGCAATGTTGGAGCCTTTTTAGCTTCTTTGAATTGAGTTACCAGAGCAAAATCTTTATTTAAAAAGTGCTCGGTCTAGCGTGGAAGAAGAAACAAAGTATGTTCCTTTTATTAAAAAGGACAGCAAGATAAATAATCCACTAAGCAGTTTTTAGATACAGAAACTCAGTGATAGAATGTAAGAAAGAGCGAACCGAGTCAACCGTCGTAGATTAAACAGCCATGGTTCTAATACAAAACAAAAAGCATGACTAAGTTTGATGATTATGCAGCTGTTGGCTGAGCTTACTCAATGTTAAGATGCTACCCTGACCTTTTTATGGGCAAGTTGAATACTGCTCATTAACCCGCTAACCGCGTTTTTCAATTATGTGATTGCCAACATGCATCATACCCACGTGGCAAAAGACAGTAAATTATAATAACCAGCTATATTCAGCGACTAGTATAACCTCTATGATAAGACAATGTGATTTGTATGAAAGCAGAGACAGTTACACATTCTGAAGATCGATTTGAACAACAAAACACAGCAAAAACGCTACTTACACAGGTGGGAACGCCAAAGGCAGGAAACGCACAGCAGCCTAGGATTTTATATATGTAACTAAACTATGTAATGCGGAGCTTTTCTCCCCGGGCCTCCACTGAAAACGGGCTCCCTGAGCCCAGTGGACCTCCCCGGTCATCAAACTGGAAATAAATAAATAAATAAATAAATAAATACATTTCTTTTATTTGTTAATAAAAGGTTGAAACTACATTTTACTGTGGAATAAATGTAGTCACTAAGTAATAAAAAATGCACCACATAAAAAAGGAAAGTTCAAAGGGAGTGCTATAATGTGCTAATTTGCAACAAACTTTAGACTACCAACTTGATCTTAAACTTTGATAACCATAAGTAAGACAGAATGATTTTAGTATGTTTCCTGTTTAAAACCCATTCCCTGGGACTCCTGAAGGATTCCATAGCAAGCAGCACAGTTTAGTCCTACAGGATTAAGCCATATAGTGTTCACGATATAACTGAACATTTTGTTGTGATGGGACAGTAGATGACTCTAAAATGCATCCCTGTCAGCAGCACTAGCTGTGCCATGCAGCAAGACCAGCAGCACATACATAATTTTCCCAAAGCTTCTGTTTGATATTTAGTCAACCAGATGGCCTTACTTTGCAAATTAATCCCATTTCCACTCAAATCTTCTCATTCCATTGCAGTCCATCTTTTCTACATGGGTCTATATTAGATTTATTTATTTATTTATTTTGCATGTGTTGACCGGGCTGGTCCAGCTGGATATATTTCCATTTTCAGTAGAGGCCTGGGGAGAAGAGCTCCACATATAAACCACCACCACACAAAAAATGTTTATAATAAACAAGAAAGGTATTACAGTTTAAATTATGGGAAGACTATGAGACACACTACATTAATACATAATACACCTACAGATCATTTTACAGTATGAATATCTAGGGCAACCCCAAGACATTATTAGAATACATTTAAATCCTTGGTTATTCTAGTTTACTCTAGACAGTTACTATTTCCAAATGGTTAAACAGTAACAGTAGAAAAAGGAGGAAGTACAAAGAAATAGCAGGAATACTACCTTCAGGATACCTTCAGGTAATGTAGAAAGGGTCTATATTAGATGAACGAACGTTCATCTTAGCGAACGCTCACATGAGCGAATATTGCGGTACTCAAAACCACAATTGTGAGATCGCGGTACAGTGAAGATGGGAATATTTGCTCTTTCCTCATTGCAGTGTGATTTCGGAGTTGGAATATATATTTGGGGGGTTAGTTTCGAGTATCTGGATATTTGCTCATGTGAGCGTTCGCTAAGATGAACTTTCGTTCATCTAATATAGACCTTTTCTACATTACCTATCCAATACAAACCACCTTTGATTTAATATCTGCAATAGTGGATTTAGTTTTTTACAATGACTATCAACTCCCCCTCCCCCAATTATTATATCTTCAGCAAAAGTGCATGGTAGTGAGCTCATTCTCCCACCTCTCCCCATGCTGCCAAGGCTTAACCTTGTACAAAGCAAGTGATTCATGAAAAGATACACATCTGAGTTACATGTCAGTATTGTAAGAGCAGAATAACACTTACACATACCATAAAAGCTGTGCAATGTCTTCCTAGTCTCACATTATTAAACACTTTGTACAGCATACAAGATGGGCTGGATGATCCCTGTCATACCAAACTTTCTTTCACTGCAGTACATTTCCCTTCCTTATCTGTTTATGCAAACCCTTCCTCAAACACCCCTGTGCTTACATTGTCTGCGGTATCCAGGCACACACAGTCAAATCATGACTCTGCTAACATGCATTTGAACCCTGTGCTGCATCTGCTGCTGCTGTGTATGTGATTCATTTGGTTCCTGAGCAGAGAGGGAATCTGCATACCGACAGCAGAAGGGGCTAGGCTATACTTTGTCATTCTGTAGAAAAAGCAGAATGCACAGCCTTCCTGACAGAGTTCATAATACATTCATGAATCCCACACAGTCATCCCTTACAAATATGTTTAATCTGCTGGAAAATATATGTGCATCACAGTCCAGGTCACACTAATCTAGTATTGCCTTCTAATTTAGTTTTATTTCTTGTCATCTGTCAAAAGACACATTTCTTGCTTTCTTGCTACCAGCAAAGGAAGTCATCTTTATGCATAATTCCTAACTTTAATCCAGGTGCCTTTTTCTCCTATGGCACATTAGCAAATTTCGTAAATCAGTGTTGATGAATTCTGATTATATATTGAAAATCTGAATTGAGTCTTATAAACTAATAGGATGGCAATCAGAAGTATGAAACGTGAAGATTTTTTAAAATGATATTCACTATACTTTCTGGGATGGTTAATCACTTGATTGTTACTGTCAGTTTAGTTTAATTAAGAACTGCATAAAATGGGAATTAATGTGGTACAGCAAATTTCATATTTCTTGGATTATGACAGAAATTGTCAATGTTTAACATTTGCAAAGCAATTAATTATTTTAAAAGAAGAATAATCTATGAATAGGCATGTGTATTACCAGAACATTGATATGTGCTTAATGAGAAGCTAGGCACTTGTGTCCTTGATCTGCTATATCCCTGTATAACTTTGGCATGTATTAATTCTCACTGAATCCGAAGTCTTTGCAGGACTATCACATAAAAAGCTAAGGCTGGAACTGCCACTGCTAAACTAATCAATTTGTATTTCAAGCTGTTTTCATAGGCTGACTAACTACTATGTAAACCAGTGTAGCACCTATTTCACTGTTTCTTTGTTACCCAGGTAAGCCCACTGGACAGAAGTGCCCATCTTCAGGACAACTAGGGAGCACTATCTGATTATGTGACTTGTTCAGTGTCATACAGTCGACAAATGAATAATGCTATACCAAACACGGCATCAAACCCTGGATTACAGAAATCAGCTCATTAACATGCGCCATCTATTGTTTTGCATATTACCTTTATATAGTTGAACCATCTATTGTTTATATATTACCTTTATATAGTTGAAAATCAGAATGTCAAATCCGTTGTGCTACTCGAAATGACGAATTCTGTATGTCAAATAACACCGAAGTTCGAAACTCAGCAAATCGAACAGCAGATTCGCTGTTTCGAACTACAATGTTGAACACACAATGTAATGCAGGGGTGCAAGCCCTCCCAGCACCCTCCATGTGAGGGGATGCGTCCCCACACCCCCCTACTTTAATATTCTAACTCCAAGATCGCACTACAGTGGGGAAAGGTTCCATTTCCAGATCCCCACTATAGTGCAATCTGCACCCAAAATGGCGAATCTGCAATGAGTGAATGTCACTGTGCATTCGCCCACTGTACATTCGCAGCATTTTTTTTTTTGACTTTATGAAATCTTGAAAAAGTCCTTTTGGACTTTTAAAAAAAAAATGCAATGTACATGCAATGGGTGAGAAAGAAAATTTGTCTTGAAATATGGGGTTGTATTCAGGCCTTAGTAAATGTTTATGTAGTTTAGGTACTCAATCCACTATGAAGATACTGATTATTACACTGCTAATAAAGTCCCATTCAACACAATAAGTCATAACATGAACATCAGTTTTAGACTTTTATTTTGGTTTTACACTACTGTTGACATTTCTTCAGATGCCTAAGGTGAGATCGTTGTGAGGGTTATGTGCCATTTGTCTGCTGTAAAAGTGAAAAGACACTTTGTAATGTAGTCCTGGATGCTGGGTTCTAGGAATGCTTTTGTATGTGTTATTGAATAAAAAATGTGTGATCAAAGTTAGAGTGTGAGAGATTCAAGGCTGGCAAATACAATTTCTTACTATATACAAACATAAGGAATGGTCCTAGGAACAGATGATTGAATATATATGAGTGATTATACTAAGTGTGTTGTTTAAAAGTGCTCTAGTGTGATACATATGATAAAATGACACAGAGTTGTAGCAGTGGCATTCAACATTGTGATACTAATGTCTTCATGCAAACAATTATCTGTAGAACCTCATGAATGTGCCAGCTATGGTTTTACAGATGTTTAACAAATAGTTTTTGTATTTTGACAAATTACTGCTCCAAACATATATGGAGTACAAAATATATGGCATCAATAAATGTTTGTTCATACAAAAGGAAAAAGTATTACTCACTAGGAACTGAACCCAGGCATCTTGCATTGTACTCCTTCATCCACTGAGGATCAAATCTGTAAAACCTTTTGAATAGAGTAGATATTGTTTACTTATTTACGTTTGTTAACTGATGCAAGGCACTGATCTCAAAGGACAGATTTCAGTTAATGTGTGGGTGCAAGGCATAAAGCTATACAGTCTCTGAATGGAATAAAGTGGTATACAATGCTTAATCAAACATGATAAAATATTTAAATTTATACAAAGTAAAGTACTGCAAAATAACAAATCACAAACTGATTTGGAAGGAGCCAATTTACCCCTAGTTTGTCACCTACGTCCTTAATGGGCTGGGCAGCCTGTGAATGCTTGATGTGTACAAGCCTATATCATAACTGTAACATTCCTTAGGGTACTGACACATCAATAATATTTTGATAAATTTGGGATAAGCTTGGCTAGGCTTTAAATGACTTTTGGGCCAATAGCCTAGTAACCACTTATGAATCTATGCAGATGTTACAATGAAAATCTAAAGATCAAAGTAATGCTATAAAAGACAATAGTTTTAGGCAGTAATCTACAAGACTGTGTTGATATCAACAATCAAGTAATTAAACATGACAGCAAGGTCATAAAGGATAGTTAATGTTTAGTTATCAAGTTAAATTAGAAGTGACCTCTCAGAGGGAGAATTGTGCAGTTTTATAGGTTCATAGGTTGTTACTATGATAATGGACACTAGAGCCCTTACATGCCTGAGCACCCCAAACTGAGAAACCATGGTCAATACAATGTAACTTGTATTGTGTCCTCTGAAAAGAGGTGTCATTATTAGGTAAGGACCAATGGCTTAACATTATACTTCATATTGAGACTATGCTTGCCAGATATAGAAAAGTGCCCAATTTCAGTAATGTAAACAGTATTGATTCTAGCATGTCTGCTCACTGAGTGAGTCAGAACAGTGATGTTCCCTGTGTGGTGCTAGCAAGACGAACCACACATTCTGCTAGCATCAGTTTGGGGAGTAGAAATGTCCTTTCTGACGGAACTCACTGTGAATAGGAATCTGTATTCAAGCTGGGCTACAAGGAATCGTTTTCCAATAATGTTTCTTCTAAAGATAGGAAGTGATATATCTTTCTAGTTCTAAAGCTTGGTTTTGGCTTTAGTTTGTTCAGTACACAACTTGAATGACAGGATTTGCAGAAACCTATTCCAATATATTTGAAAATACAATGGCTTTATGGGCAAATCACTAGAGTCATCAGTATGCTACTTACCAAGAAGATTTTATGTTTATATCAAAATTCCATTACTTTGGTTTCCTGGAGTAACAGATTACCATACTGTATTCATATAACAGAACTAGAGGGTTTTGCAGGTCAGCAAGCATTTCACTTATAAAGAGGGAAAAGAGTAGAGTGGTACTAGATTTAAATCTTGAGTTACTCCTTTGGAAAGAGGGCTGAGATGGAGAGAGAGTTACCAGTTTTCAGGAGACAACGCTATTAACAGGCAATTAACAAATCAGATAATAGCTTTTTAGTTACACCTGCTACTAGGAAAGCTTCTTGAAGGTCTTATGGTCCACTAGACCAAGGGCTAGCCTTAGCAATTGTTGTATACAATACAGATCATTTTGGTGTGGCCCCAAGCTGATGTCCTTGTTGGAATACACACTTTCAATGTATATTACAAACAAAGCAATATATTTATTAGTTTATACTTTATCAAAAGCACATTAAATATAAATAAATTATCAATTTCCCTTGGTAAGTTAAGTATTCTACTCATACAGCTGTCTTTGGGAGATACTGCACACAACACTAAACAGACCATTATACTCTGAAGTAGGTGCCTTTGAAACAGGAAACCTTAGAAACTCTTCTGACTATTCACAGTCCCCAGCTCTTGCCTCCCATGCCTAATGTCCTTGGATACCAGGAAATGCAGTTATAAGGAGTCAGTGGGGACTGGCTTGATAGTTGTGGGGAGATGGGGGGGTGGGGCAAAAAAGAACATAAGAATTTTCTAAACCTCATTTTGCATTCTCATCCCATATTACTTTTTTTCCTTCATGGGATTCCAGTCACCTCCTGCTGGAATTCTGAATTGTTGAAACACCTTTCCAAGTTAAGTGGCATACCTTATTACAGCCAGTGTGTTTCCCCAGGTAGGTTGCTTAATTTATAATGATCCTGTCATAGCCTTGTACAGCAACCCTCCCCGAGTGGGTGCAGGAAATTGGCCTAAGGTGGACCTTGCACAGACACACAGCTTCAGTATGATATGAAAATTATGCTCGAGTAAGTGTGTCCCTTATTCATTTTGAGCAGGATGTTATGCATGAGGTTCCAGAAACCAATTCTTGTACTCCTACCAGTTCAGAAGCCATGCTAGTATTTGGAAAATACCATACGTTTTTCTATGGGAACTGACTTGAGAGTGGATGATTTCTTGTAGAACTTTGGAAAGAAACCTAACAATGTTTTCTTTTTTCAGAGATCAAAGAAAATGTAAGAAACAGAGAGGGTAAAATCTGATACAAAAAGAAAATTAATGTAATCTTTACATGGTTTCATAAACCAAGGTTGGATAGTCAGTACCTGGAGAGAAGATTTTAGGAATTTTACCTAAAAGACTGTTTTAAGTATTTTATATCATCACACAGATCTAAAATACAAGGGTGGAATGATGGAGGGATAATTAATTTATCCATTGCTGACAAGGTTAGTCCACTACACTACTATGGGAAATTTGGCCAACCAATCAAGAAATTCTCCTTACTCTTTTCAATAGATGCCATGGGATCTTTTATATCCACCTGAACCACCACCAACAGATGCATATGGGGCTGCAATTTAACATCTCGCTTGAAGGCCAGCACAATCAGTAGTGCAGCACCTGTCTTACCCCACACTGCAATCTCAGCAATCCATCTACCTGGTGTTGGAATAGAACCCACAGCCTTCTACATCAAAGGTGATTGTGCTACCTATTACACCACTAACAGTGATCATATATTAGTAGGGAATGTATAGGAGGGAGACATAGAAAAGGATGGGCATTTGGAATTGAGTAATTTTGGGAGGAAGACAGTGGTTGTAAAATAATGACTATAATGGGGTAGGGCTACAAGTAGAGAAAGGATGAGTGGGATTGTTTGACATACTTTTCAGGAGGTTCTATATTACAAGATCGAAGCTTTACTTAATTGAATAAACCGTGAATTGTTGAATGGCCGATTTAACCCAGGGGAAACACTTCCCTTGGTCGTTATGTGGAGTATGCCCGTTTCTCCAATTTGGAGCGATCTCAGAGTTGGTATTTTTAGTTAGGGGGTGTGGGGGGCACAGCCCCCCAATTGATTTTGGATGTAAAGTTTTTTTTTTTTATTCGGCCAATGGACGTGTTTCTCTTGGTTGAATCGGCAGTTCGACAATTTTAGCTGTCGATATTACAAGATCAAGCTTTAGTTATTCGATTAAATAAAGCTTTGATGTTGTAATATAGATGCTTTCAGGATGGCATGGAACACTTAGGATTAGTTACAAAGAAGGAATTGAGGTTCAAGACTGTTCCAAACTATTCTATTGTGCTGATATTGTCTTTCCTACAGGATTTCTTTATTTTACTTTTATTCTAATACATTTGTTGTATTGAAAATGAACATTGGTTGTATGAATGATGTATTTGAAAAGTAAATGGTAATGTTCTATTCTGGTTAGCTGCTGACAGCTAAAGATGATTATTTTTCCTTCAGTTCTGTACTTAGAATGACAGAGTTTAGTTCCATGCTAAAAAAATGTGCATTGTTTTAAGCCTTAGTTTAGATGAGAACTACAGCGAGGCAGTTAGTTGACTATTTAACTATATTGATCCAGGGGTAGTTTGGGCATGAAGAAGGATTAGAAGTATGTATGAAGCTTAGGGCCGCATCATTGCTCAAAACACTGGGCCATTCAGTTTACATATATGTTCATGATAGATACTTTACTAGAAAAGCTCACTCAGACGCTGCCACAATTTGCTGTGAGGGAAAGGTTAGCTTGCTTTTGATTTCTTGTATTTTGTACTATTTTATTGCCTTCTTCTATTTTGTATACTGTGATTTGTTTTCTTTACACTGTGTTTTACTTGTATTCTGCATTTAATGGCATATTAAAACTAGGAAAGAGACAACAGCTGTGTCTTTTGTGAGTCACACAGAAATGTTTTCCTACCCTCCCACCCTGGCACTGTTGTGTTCTTAAACATGACCTATCAGGCAGTCTGGAATTGTTATTTAACTGTAGCTTTCAAACAGGCTTCATGCCTCATGAATGGAGAACAGCAACAGTGATCCCTCTGCAGAAAGATGGACCATCGACAGACCCTGGAAACTACAGTCCCATAAGCCACACTAGTCTTATATGTAAAGCCATGGAAAAAAATTACCATATAAATGATCAATAATGATGTAGTAAACATCCAGACACTGGACCCAACTCAGTTTGGCTTTGTCAAGGTCAGGTCACACCTACTCAACCTGGTGGACTTCTTTGAGAAGGTCACCTAAGCAATGGATGAGGGAAAAATGGTTCACACTGCCTACCTTGACCTGGCTAAGGCATTTTACACAATACCCCACTCTGACAGTGTTGAAAAACTCAAGAGATTAGGTACAAACCCGTACGTCACCTGGTGGATAGACAACTGGCCCAGAGACAGGACCCAGGAAATTAGAATTGGGGACTCCACCTCTACAAAGAGTCCAGTCACAAGTGGAGTCCATCAGGGGCAGGTCTTTGGACCGCACCTTTTTGGCATTTACTTCTCTGAAGTGAAAGCCAATGTCAGTGCTCTCTGGCTGAATAAACCTGCAGATGGTTACAAATTAGGAGCTGTCACTGAATCCCACACTGAAAGAAATGTTCTCTAGGAAGGGCTGACACACACAAACAGAGCCGTGGACTAAAACTAAATGCTAAGAAATGCATAATACCATTCTTCGGGAAGTCATCCACCTCTGGTAACTATCATATTGACAGCACACCCCTTAGAGTTGACCCAGTAGTCAGGGACTTAGGGACACACATTGACAGCAATAAAGCCTTTGACCATCATGTGTCTACAGTAGAGAGGAAACCATTCTATGTTGCACAACTTATAAACAAAGGTTTGGCATCTAGGTCCAAGGAAGTCATTGTTCCATGGTATTCAGCATTCATCAGACCTATCATTGATTACTATGCCACTTTGGTATATACCTAACCAAGCACATCCAACAATTGGAATGTCTAGAGATGTTCCTCACTAAAAGAATGCAGGGCATAAGTAAAATGTCCTATCCAGACCACCTCAAGGCCCTATCTCTGTATTCTGTTTCCAACAGGCTGTTGAGGGGAGATCTATGCCTGGCATATAGAGCACTGTCAGACCTCATTCACATGAAGCAGAGTTCCTCCCTAACCCAATTCAAGTGTAATTTGGGCAATTGGATGGAGAACAGGAAATTCATCCCTGGTTTGGCCCCTATGTCTCTTATGGACACAGGCAACCTGCAAATGGTTCATCTCCAAGGCCCCTGCTTGTAAATGTTTCATCTCCCAAGCCCTGGTTATACTAGAACTTGGGATGTATAGCTAGGTTTAAAAAGGCCCTTGTGGTCGTTAGCCTAGTAAACACCTACAAACATATAAACCTATGGAAGGGAGACAATCTTAGAGCATAGCTAAACACCAAATGTTAGCATTCCAACACAACTCTAAAAAAGATTTGCATTGTACTGTACTAAGCCAAGCTACAAAGCAATTGTATAGACCACTGAGTACACATTCCTCACCTTCTCTAATGAAATCGCTGAGCAGAAATGAGAGGAAGCTAAGTAATAAAAAATGGTGGTGATGGTATATGTGCACATGTGGTGTGTGTGTGTGTGTGTGTGTGTGTGTGTGTGTGCGTGAGTGAGTGAGTGAGTGAGTGCGTGTGTGTGTGTGTGTGTGTGTGTGTGTGTGTGTGTGTGTGTGTGTGTGTGTGTGTGAGGCTGGAGCACTGAAAAAAACAGGTATGCTATGTAAAAATTAAAAAGTGATTGCAATAGCTCCTGTACGTACATACGTACACCTTAACAGTCTTGACTAATAGAAATTAATACCTGATTGCTTTACATGATTCTAAGATGCACTGTATCAAAGGCCTTGTCATGCACTATAGATGTGATAAGTGAATGGTGTCTGAAAGGCAGTGCACTGGGCAGCTGTTCCTTCTAAAACTATAATGTTCGAGGATAAATGATGAGACAATGCAAGGAGAATCTAAAGAATAACTTCAGCAATTGGTAGGGGATGAGTAGCCAACACTGAAGGTACAAGGGATGAAGATAAATAAAGACAAGGCAGTGGTCATGGAAGCAAACGAGTTATCAGAAGAAACTGAAAATTGAGACAGAAGGGAAAATAGTACAACATGTTAACAGGTTCAAGTATCTGGCAGGTGTGTCTGAAGAGAAGGGTAGTCTGAATGAAAACATCAAAGGTAATATCAGAAGTGATGCAGTACTGATAAGAAGACCATCTTTGATAATAACACAGCAATAGTAAAATCAAAGTTTATTATTAATTTTCCCTGGTGAAACCTGTTTTACTTGCCAATACTAGACAAACTGAACGACCTCTAAAAATGTTGCAGTTACACAACCTAACTAGTAGTTGCCAGGTATTACCTCAACAGAGTAACTGGATGTATTGGACATAAAAAAACACATAAATAGCAGTACACACACAAATTAAAACTCAAATAACAGGGTCTAAACAGATCACACATATCATAACAACATAAGAGCTTTCAGAGTTATACAGAAACAAACACAATATAGAAACATTGTAGTTACTTTTCCATATTCTCTTACTGCTTACTTGTAGAAATAACAAATGTGCAAACAAAACAATCACTGAAAATATCATGAATAAAAAAGTTTCTCTAAAGTACAGTTGTGTACACTTACCATAAATGTAGATGTTCGAATGTATTCACTGTTGCAGTCATTACATTTGGGTAATCTGCTGGCAGGTTGCCCTCAGTAGGCCTGTTTAACAAAGTCTTGGGTCCTGTGTCGGTTGCTGTCCCTTCTTCCATGATGTCAGGTCATCAGGGGTATAAAACATGCAGCCGCCATTACATCAGTTTTTCTTGCCCCAGATGTTAGGTGCCCCCCAAATGGGGAGCCAACTATTTAGTAATTAAAAACACAAACATATACCTCCAAACAAAAGCAAATACACCAAAAAGGCTTTTAAGCATAGTAAAGGTAAGAAGAGGCATAGTAAGAGAAAAAACAGGGGGTTGGAGGGAGGGTAACCAGGACTGCAACAGTGAATACACTCAAACATCTACATTTATGGTAAGTGTATACAACTGTACTATGCTCGTCGTGTTTCACTGTTGCAATCATTACATTTGGGTAGATTCCCAAAGCTATGGTTTGGAGGATGGATTTATACAGCATTAGGACCAGCTATGAGGCCCTGCAGGACAGCATATGTAAAGCCAGCTCTGGATTTAGAGAAGAAAGGTAAATGGTAATGTTTGGTGAATGTATGAACTGAGCTCCAGGTAGCAGCTTCTAGAATGTCTCTGGTAGGAATACCTCTGAGAAAGGCTGTAGAAGTAGATGCAGCCCTGGTGAAATGAGATCTGATCCCCTGGGGGATAGTTTTATCATGGTGCATATAGCAGAAATGAATACAATGGCTTGTCCATTTGGAAATAGTCTGCTTTGAAATAGCCTTTCCCTCTGCTCCTGCAGCAAATGCCACCAGTAGTTGTTCAGATTTTCTTTGAGATTTTGTCCTGTTTAAGTAAAATATAAGTCGTCTGTGTACATCCAATGAATGTAGAATCCTTTCCCCCTTGTTCTGTGGATTGGGAAAGAAAGTTGGCAAATGAATGGTCTGAGCCACACTGGATACCACCCTTAGGCATGAAGGATGGATTGGTCCTGAGACACCCTATCCGCATGAAACATAATGAAAGGCTCCACTGCCATATGAGCCAGTAATTTTGAAATCCTTCTAGCTGAAGTGACTGCTAAAAGGAAAGCTGTTTTCCAGGAAAGAAATTTTAAGTCTGCAGCTGCAGCTGGCTTGAAAGGAGGGAGAGAGAGTCTTTCCAATACAAAATTGAGGTCCCAGGCAGGGATTGGAGCTCTCCTGGGTGGTCTTATGTTTTTGGCCCCTCTGAGATGCTGCTTTAGCAGAGGATGAGAGAAGAGGGGAAGTTCTGTGTTGTAATGAGCTGAAATGGCTGAGGCATGGATTTTTATGGAAGAAAAGGACAGGCCCTTGTGAAGCATCTCAGTTAAATATTGTAAAATCTGAGGAATATTGGGCACTGTTGGCTTATCCCTTGTGATTGATTCCAGGCACAGAATCTTTTCCATTTGTCACCATAAGATTTTCTAGTACTAGGCCTTCTTGCCTCCAAAATGACATCCATCACAGGTTTGCTGAGGGATGCCAAGGGTGAATTTAGGTTATTAGCCACACTGCAAGATTCAAAGTTTGGAGCTGAGTGTACAGAATTTGGTTGTTCTGCTGAGACAGTAAGTAAGGTGTCTGAGGCAGGTACCACGGTGGTAGGTGTAACACATTGCACAGGAGTGGGTACCAGTGTTGGTGAGGCCAGTCTGGAGCAATCAAAATCATTTGTGGCTTGTCCTGTTTGACTTTTAGTAGAACTTTGGAGAGCGGAGGTAGAGGGGGAAAGGCATAGACTGATAGGTTTTTCCAGCTGAATGATAGAGCATCCACTTTCCAGGCATTTTGTGATGGGTTCCTGTGCAGAATTTGTCCAGCTGATAGTTCTGGGGTGAGGCAAAAAGATCTATGTCTGGACTCCCCCATTTGCGTGTCAATATGTTGAAAATCCATGGTTCCAGTTTCCATTCATGTGGGTCCATGTGATTTCTGCTTAGTTTGTCTGCCAAAGTATTCAGCTTTACTGGCAGGAATTAAGCTTGCAGTTGAATTTGATAGGTCAAGGCCGTGTTCCACAATGCCATGGCTAGTCTGCAAAGGGGGAGGAGTGTGTACCCCCTGCTTGTTTATGTACCACATAACTGGGGTGTTGTCTGTCTTTATCATTAATTGTCTTGGATGAAGGTAGTCCTTGAAGGCTGTCAGTGCATTCTGTACAGCTAGCATCTCCTTTTGATTGATATGAAGGTGCATTTGATTTGGGCTCCATTTGCCCTGAATGCCCATCCCTGCCAGATGAGCCCCCCAAGCATAGTCTGATGCATCTGTAGTTAGGGTTTGGGCGACGGGGTGGAGTGAATGGCAGTCCCTTGTTTTGGTGGCAGGCCTCTGCCCACCATAGGAACTCTAGTTGCAGGCAAGGTATGATAGGAATCATTGTTTCCAGGCTGTGACAATGTTGACTCCATAAACTCTTTAAGTACCACTGAAGTTTCCTCATATGCAGTCTTGCATATGGAATTAGAAGAATGCAGGAGGCCATGAACCCCAAGGCTTGCAGAATTTGTCTAGCAGATAGCAGGGTTTTTGTGGCCACCTGTTTGAAGTAAGTCACCAAATTAATTTGCTTTTCTGGCATAAGATAAGCCATCTGGGCAGTTGTATTCAAGCTTGCACCCAGGAATGTAATTTTTTGAGAGGTACCAGTTGTGATTTCTTTTCATTTATGGTGTACCCTAGACAAGTTAGAACCTTTTTACAAACGCCAGATATTTTTGAAGAATGTCCCTGTTTACTGCCTGAATTAGACAATCGTCCAGGTATGGATATATTTGAATATTTCTTTGCCTGCAAAATGCAATTACTGGAGCCAGACACTTTGTGAAAACCCTGGGCGCAGCAGATAAGCCAAAGGGCAGTGCAGAGAACCGGTAATGCAAATAGCCTGGTTTGAAGCATAGGTATCTTCTGCAAGATTCCCTGATTGGGATATGCAGATAAGCCTCTTTTAAGTCTAGAGTTACCAACCAGGCAACTTTGCCTAGCATAGGAAGTAACTGTTGAAGAGTCAGCATGTTGAATTCTGGAATGTCCAGAAATGTGTTTAGAGTAGATAAGTCTAGAATTGGACGCCATGATTTCTCTTTTCTAGGTACCAGGAAAAGTCTTGAGTAGAAACCTTGTCCCTTTTCCTCTTCTGGGGCTGGTTGAATAGCTCCCATGTTCATGAGAGACAGTACTTGTTTCTGGGCTTCTGCCCATTGATTTGAGGGCAGGTCTGGCCATCCATTTGGGACTGGCAATGTGTGGAAATGAAATCTGTATCCCTGGGATACTATATTTAAAACCCATTTGCCCTGGGTTATAAGTTACCAGTTTCTTACATGAAGTGCCAGTTTTCCCCCCAAAGGGGCAGCTGAAAGGTAAGTGCTTGGTAAGTTTAGAGGGAAGTCATCGAGACTGCTTATCGTAGGAAGGTGCCTTGTTGTTTCCAGATTTGGAGGAGGAAGCACCCCATTGTTTTGTTCTAAAAGCCCCTTGTGACTGAAACCTGGAGCCTTTGGAATGTCTGGGTTTGGCTTCAGTGGCTCTCAAAGGAACTGGAAAGGACCAGTTCTTAGTAGGCCAGTGCCTACTACATCTTGGAGGTTGCACTTGTAAGAAATATTTCACAGTTTGCATAGATTTAGCTTTATCTTCCATCTTTTTTTAAAAAGTCTTCAGCCTTATTACCAAGGAGACAGTCCTGTTGTAAAGGATCATCCAACAATTTTGCTTTAACATGATCAGGCAGAGTTTGCTCTTTGAGCCAAGCATGCCTTCTTAGCACAGAGCTAGTTACAGCAGCCCTCCAAAGAATCAAAACCACATTGCAAAGTACGTTTTCCAACTTGTTCAGCTGAATGAAATAAATTCTGTAAATCTTTATTTTCCACACAGTCAGAAATTAACATAATTTTCTGTTTAAACAGTCCCATGATATGCTGCTGGTATTTAAGCATATGAAATTGACAGTTTAAAGCCCTGATTGCCAAGGTTGCAGAAGTGCAAACCTTCTTACCCCATCTATCCAGTGCCCTGGAATCTCTATCAGAAGGGGTAGGATTTTTAGCAGTAGAAGCCTTAATGCCCTTGGGACCCTGAGAAATGGTTTCAGGATCTGCAATAGGATTTTTGAAAAGGAATTTGTGGGAGTCAGGAGCCCTGTAGTATCTGTCTGGTTTACAAGGACCTGGAGGCAGAGAATCAGGAGCCATACTAGATTCTGAAAAAAAACTTCATCAACAATATCTAGGACAGGAGGTATAGCCAAAGGCCTATGTTGAGGAAGTAGAAGAAAATCCCTAAGTCTCTTTTTTGATTCAGAGAAATCCTGACTTTCTCAGGAAATGTTCCCGTAAGGTATGTAAAGTTTCCCCAAAAGAAAAATCCTCAGGGGGAGAAGCAGAAGGAATGGAATCATCTGCATCAGAGTCCTCATAATTAGGTATAGACAAATCCTATTCATTAGAAGAATCAGAAATAGAATCCTGTTCAGAAGATTCATAATCAATGTCTTGCCTAGACCTCCTAGAAGGGGGGGGGGGGTTGGCTACACCTTATTAGAGTAATTAAATCTTCAGCCATTTTGATCATTTGTTTTTTAGGTATAGGGGCCTGCACATGTGGCCCAGGCATCGTTTTTTTAGACATAGATTTAGATGTTGGCCTTAGTTTTGAAGATGGCGTTGGTCTAATATACAAATCTGTAGGCCTAAAAAAGACCCTCAGAATCCGGTGCCTGCACAGCGGCTACGGACCCATCTAAGGTAGATGGGTTCCATAATTGAAGCATCTCGCAGCATACCGGACTCTGAATGGGTCTCAGTAGAGGCCTGTGAATCAGAAGTAGCGGGTATCAGAGGCTGCGAAAGCACCTTACTGAGTAGCGGTGAAATGGGGACTGGCTTAGGAGAAGCATCGTCATCAGTTTTGGACCTCGACGGCCTGTCTCTGTCTTTTTCTTTGCATTTTTTTAGGTATTCCGGTAGTCGGATTGCTAACCAACAACATTTCTGGATAACTAAAGCATGATCCAAAATATTTAGAAGCAAAGATATACTGATGTTTAATAGTGCGTTGATTAAATTTAGCACAAAACTGACAGCAAGGTACACTGTGGTCAGGGCCTAGGCAAGGAATACAGTACAAATGGAAACAAGTAATGCAATTATTAACTTTTACTGACATTGGTAAAGAGCAAGAAAAAGTTTCCTCAACGGGGTACTTAGCTTTTTAGTTGAAGACTTCAGTTCTGAAACTCGAAAACGAAAATTTCAGGAGTCGGCCAACCGGCACTTGCGAAATGCTTCTGCTTCGGGCACTGCGCATCAAGAAAGACTGATGTAATGGTGCCGGCTGCATGTTTTATACCCCTGACAACCTGACGTCATGGAAGAAGGGACAGCGACCGACGCAGGACCCAAGACTTTGTTAATCAGGCTGACTGAGGGCAACCTGCCAGCAGATTACCCAAATGTAATGACTGCAACAGTGAAACATGAAGAACATCTGCATACTACAAATTGTTTGTATCCATATGCCAACCAACAAGAACTTGGTTAATCTCATGTGCTGTCTGAATGCATGCAAAAGTACTGTTGTGTAGGAAGTTACCGTAACAGTGGACTTTCCTAGTGATCGATTCAAAACTGTTGAGGTTCCAAAGGCAAAACCTTCCATCGAACTATACATCTGATGTATGACCTAAGCCCATGGGTGTACAGGTACACAGTTGAATATATGAGTGTAAATCCTCAGACCGCCAAGCCAGTAAGCCTGAAGAGGCCTGAAATATAAAATAAACTAGTCAGCTAAGAGGGTGGAGGAAGAAAGACAGTAATCCCTTTGGTCCATGAGCAAAAGGTAAGGAAGAGTCAGAGTAGGGGGATGATAAGGAAGGATGGAATACAGCAACAGTAATCAGTAGGACATCTACCGTTATAGTAAGTCCTTACACAACTGTATTATGTCCTTCCTTAGATCACTGTCACAGTATTCCAAACTGCTGGGTGATTCCCAAAGCTTAAAAGGTGTTGGAGGGGAGAATTGTCCAGTAATCCAGAGAGAACTGCCCTGGCAAAGGCAGCACTGGGTTTAGAAAGGTCATCCACTTTATAACATTTGGTGAAAGTAGGCACAGAAGACCATGTAGCTGCTTCTAAAATTGTTGTAGAGTCACTCCTCTTGTAAAAGGTCCCAGATGAAGCCACTGCTCTAGTAGAATGTGCCTTTGCTGCACAGGATAAGGATTTGGCATGCTGAGTGCAGCAAAAGAAGATGGATTTAGAAATCTCGGTAGGAATAGTTTTTTTTTCAACTGGATATCCTAAATTGAAATCTTGGAAAGGTGCAAACAATTAGTCAGACTTGTGGATATCCTTTGTCTTACCCAGGAAAAATTGGAGCTGTCTATGCACATCAAGAGAATGTAGAGTTCTTTCTCCCTTATTTTGTAGATTAGGGAAGAAAGTGGGCCAATTTATGGCCTAATTGAGACAGTTTATTATTACACTGGGCATGAAACAGGGATTGGCCCATAAAGACACTCTGTCCTCAAAAAAAATATGGAAGAGGGAGTTGCCATAAGGGCCTCTAGTTCAGAGAGCCATCTGGCAGAGAAGTATACCAGAAGAATATTTTTCCAAGTACATAATTTGAGATAGAGGCAGTAGCTCTTTGTTTGAAAGGAGGAAGAGTGAGTTTTTCCAGCACAAAGTTGAGGTTCCAAACAGAAGGGAGGTCTGAGGTGCAGTATACATTTTATGAAATGTTTTATCTCTAGTCTGTTGAGAAGTGAAGGATCAAAAGGTAGACACGGAGATGTGGCTGAAATGTATGCCTTAACAAATGAGTATGCTAGGCCAGACTGCAAAAGCTCACACAAATAAAGAGATGACCATTAAGGTAGTAGCCTGTAGTATCTCCTGTTTTTAGTCCAGCACTATATAGTAAAACTTTGCCATTTTGCAATGTAAGATTTTCTGAAAGCAGTTTTTTTTGCAGGTTGGAAGAGAAGGGGAACCCAGTGCTGCCTTGGCCAAAAGGGTATCATCAGTTAGATCTTTGAAGATTCTCCTTAGATCTTTAATAAGACCTTGGGAAGAAGAGGAAGTGGAGGGAAGGCACATATAAACCTCCCTTTTAAAGGTAAGAACATTGCGTACATCTTTCAAGCTTGAGGACAGTAGGTCCTGGTGCAAAAGAGTGGGTTTGTTGTCGATGGAGGCAAAGAGCTCTATCTGTGGCACCCCCCATTTTTGGACTACATCTAGGAAGATTATGCTGTTCAGCATCCATTCATGGGGATCTTTCTTTGGTATGCTTAGAAAATCAGCCGGTACATTGCCCTGTGAGGGACTGTAAAACACTCAGAGGTAGAGCTTTGCTTTTGTGGCCTGCTTCCATGCCGAAAGAGCTAGTCTGCACAGTTAGTAAGATCTGCTGGTGCCCCCTGGCCTGCTTTTTTATGTACATGTGACTGTTGTGTTGCCTGTGAACACTCTTAGGTGACCTGGTTTCCAGCTGTAGGACATTTCCTCTAAACTCCCAGGTTGTCTGTTCATGCTTCCCATGCATTGTCTGATGCATCTGTGTGCAGCTCCTGTTGTTGTGTCTCTGGTTTAAAGGGCAGGCCCAGGTTGAGCTACAGCATCTCCTTCTTCAGGCAGGGCAGGAGAAGAACCTGTGTGTCTAGAGGATGAAAATGTTGGGACCAGGTGGATTTCAGGTAAATGTTGGGACCAGATAGATTTCAGGTACTACTAGATCTTCCTCATATGAAGTCTGGTAAAGAGGATGACTGGGATGGTTGCTTTCATGAACCCCAATGCTCTGAGGCATTCCTTTGCAGTACAGGACTGAAGAGAAGCACAGAAAGGAAGTAACTCATTAGGTTTTGCACTTTTTCTGGAGGAAAGATGCCTTTGTTAGTTTGATGTTTGGTCTGCACCCTAAGAAAACAAGGTCTTGGGTTGGTTTTATTGCTGACTTTTTTAGACTGATAGTGAAACTCAAGCCCTGAAGAAGGGCCAGGGTGAAGTTGAGATGAGCCAAGAGTATCTGCAGAGAAGACACCTCTATGAAAGGTCATCCAAATATGGGAATATCTGGATTCTATGAATCCTGCAGTAATTGAGGCACTTTGTGAAAATTCTGGGGGCTGTAGACAGTCAGACAGGAAATGCAGAAAGTGATATAATCCAGTGGGAAATCTTGAACGTTTTCTGTAAGTCAGGTTAATATGAATGTGGAGGTAGGAAGATAGGCATCCTTTAAGTCCAGAGACATCAGGAAAGCTTGAGAGAGAATCAATGGAAGTAAAGTTTGCAGGACAGCATCTTGAAAGATGGGACACAAAAAAGGTGTTGAGGTGGTGATATTCAGAATCATTCTCTAGTCTCCTTCTTTTTGTGAGGCATGGAATAGTGTGAAATGCAACCCATTTCCCACATATTGTGGCTACACCAGTTCTATTGTGCCTTGTTCACGCAAGGTTTGAATGATGGGATAGGTCAACTGCACCTGATTTTTGGAGAGGAAGGGATGCTAATGAATGAAGGCACTTCTTCCCAGGCCAGTCCGTACACACTTTAAATGACTGAAAGAACACATATGCTGAAGTGATGAGTACCTGTTTTTTTAAGGCTGAGTAAGCCTTTTGGGTAGGGTAGGGATGGGTTGAGGGATGGGGAGGGGGGAAGAATTTTGTCAGCCAGACTTGTCTAGGTAAGGAGGTCTCTAAAATCTAGGATCCCTCTCTGATTCATCCTGGATACTTTTCCTGCACATTTTTTGGCACTATAGGAAGACCTAGACTCATTGTGAGTGAAGAAAGTGGGTTTTGTAGGGTAATTCCTTTGATATATTGGCACAGAAGTAATAAAGACCTGCACT
This sequence comes from Protopterus annectens, assembly GCF_019279795.1. Classification (NCBI taxonomy): domain Eukaryota; kingdom Metazoa; phylum Chordata; order Ceratodontiformes; family Protopteridae; genus Protopterus; species Protopterus annectens. The sequence continues at coordinate 750,758,475 of NC_056726.1, read as the reverse complement.
TCATAATTTACCTAGTCCTGTAATTGCTTGAAAAGACTGGGAGCATCTGGCCCAAACTAAAAAGTCTTTGCTTAAGGGAGAGTCAAGGAGATTTACCTTAATATCCTCTGAGAGGGTCTGAGCACATAGCCATGTATACCTCCAGATAACTGAACTTATAGCAGCTTCCCTGAAGGAAGCTTCTACTGTATCATAAATGGATTTACTGGTGTGTCTAGCCACCTGTGAAGCCTGAACCAACATTAATAAAGCCTGTTGTTTACTATCAGGTTCCTCTAGGGAGGACAATGTTTTATTTAACTTGCCCAAAATAGACAATAAAGCCTTCCTCATTTCAGTCTAATAACTCATAGTTCTAAAGGCCAGAGTGGCAGACATATAAACCTTTTCCCCAGTCTGTCCCTTGCCCTGCTGTCTATATCAAAAGAAAGCGCAGTGGCAGCAGATAGACATGGAAAACACAGGATTTTTTACTCAAATTTAAAATCCTCAGGTAGCTTGTAAAACCTGTCAGCCCTTTTAAAAGCAGGTGGCTGGGAATGTGCTGCAGAGAAAGTGGATGCAAAGGCATCAAGAAAAGCCTCCAGAACATGATGCACAGATGCAGGAGCAAGCATGCCTACTTCAAAGAGACTGCATTATCTCTGTTGAATATCAGAAATCTGCTTGGATTCCCATTCAAAATACTTGATCATATTAACAACAATTTCCCAAATTATTTTTTTTTTTATAGGGGAGGCAGGAAAAGTGTATCTTCATCATCACAGGTAAATTGGCCCAGCAAACGTATCTTGGATGAATAGCTCAAGGAGTCAGATTCATCCTCTTCATCCTCAAAAGAGTTCTCCTAAGTGTCTTTGTTTGGGAGTGGAAGGCAAAGAAGTGGCAGTAGTAGTAGACTCTGCAAAAGACAGTGGTCCAAAGGTCATTATGGCCCTAAATAAGACCTGTGAAAAATCCATCCACTGTTTTTCTTTGGATGTCTGGAGTGAAGAAACATTTTTAGTTTTTTTGTTTCTTTTTCCTAGTTGTAATGTCCACTTTGACTAAACAACAAGGCTATGACCCCAAACTCAGTGAATGATACTGGAACTTCTTCTCTCATGAGAATCCGCAGTATGCCTTTGGGTCCTTCAGAAGTAGTTCCTCCTTCTAACATTGTTAACTTCAGTCCTTTTGTACATGTGAACCTTAGATATCATCCTGGTCTCTGGTCGGGTCACGGAAGGAGGAGTCTGGGCAGATGTTGTGTGTACCACAGGTCCGGAAATCTGTGAAGTAACATCCAAGTCTGACCGAGCAGTCATAATATCAGGCCTAAGTCTCTTAAAATTTTTGTTATGAATAGGCAGGACATCAGGGTTAGAAGTGTCTGCCATCTTTGCTCAGGCGAGCAACTTAAGGCACTGAGTTTCTAAGTAGGAGCTGAGAGACATAAGTTGAGTTCTTAAGGTCTCTGGGAAAATGGCCTGAGAGATCTTACAATTTTTGCAGTTGTATTCTGCATCTAAGCAGAACAAGCACTGTAAGTAGAGATCCTTGTAGGGAAATTGCCTACCGCAATTGCAACCCCCCCCCCCCCACCAGCAGACATCTAATAGAGCAATAAACAGCAATGTAAGTGAGAAAAAATAAGGACGGCTCCTCAATCGGGTTCTTATCTGTAGCAGTGAAGGCCAATGGTACCAGCAAATATGCATAGAACAGACTGACTGGTGCGAGACCTATATTCAGACTGGTGGCGAGATAGTCTAAAGATTTATGCTTATATGTCCATTTATGTAGAAATATGCCTGCATGTTAAGGATATAAATCAGATGTATGGCTCTGTGGAAGTTTTGGCTTTGGTACCCCAGCCAGACAAGTTTATTTGGCAAGATAATCCAACAGTCTGGAGTACTACAACAGTCATCTAAGGAAGGAAAGAATGAGAGATCAGCAGAGCGTTCAGGTATAGTTATGTAAACAGTCTCTAGACATAAGTAGGACTAGCACAAAGTTATACTTATAACTATCTATACAGATTACATCACATCCTAAATACTAAAAACAACATTTTAGCAAGCAGAACTTAAAGAGTACCTGGTTGCATGGAGACCGACACAGAGCAGCAGTGGAGCCTTAAAAGGGTGTGAGGCAGAATGTTTGTGTTTTTCCTTCTACTTATTCCATCAATATGGGTAATCTACAAAGCAATCGCCCGAAGAGGACAGCTTTATATGAGCCTCAATGCTGGTCAGATGGGGAAGGAGGAAGCCTGGAACTGGACCACTAAGTACTAGAAAAAAGCCTGTGTAAGTTTTCCCACAAAAATTACTTGTGCATAGATTTATAAATGTCCTAGTGTTGTTAGCCTAGTACATATATCTGAACTTATGAACCTATGATGAAAAGAAGACAGAATCAAAGAGCAGGACTGAAGTGCTCATACTGACAAAAGCAAGTATTCATTTTTGGCATGTTCTCTATCATTGTAATAAAAATGTTTACACTTCAGTAAATTAAGGCAAACTACTTAAGAACTTATAACAAACACAAGCATAGATTATTTGCCTTCTTTATGAAATACAAAAGGCATGGAAGAAAGAAATACAAATGAAAACAATAGTAGTGGTTGTGGGGTGGGGAGTAGGATCAGACACTGGCAAATCAGGTAAGTTATTTAAAAAAATAAACAATAAGTGTAACAGGCCTTATATGTCCTTATACCCTAACTGTCTAGATAACACGAAGTAATGCAAGACTGATGTTCGTGTTTCTGAGATATATTTGAAGCAAAATCCTTGCCTTGTAATGTAGAAGAGATAAGTGAATGGTGCACAAGAAGCAGTGGATTGGACATCTGTTCCTTCTAAACTCTGGACACCAAATGAATGTTCAACAGAGGTGTGCCATGTAGTGCAGTAAGATAGACAGCACTATGTTCTATCTCAATACTTTCCACTTTAGGTAAAATACTAGAAAAATATCTACAACTATATTACTGTTTATTTACATCAATATCATGTTTTATCCAGAAAGCAACAAGGATTCTGGTCTGGATGCACACCATAACAGCTCTCTATTCCCTCACAGATGACATCCTAGCCAATATGGACAAAGGAAACCTGACGGGAGCTGTCTTTACCGACCCCACAAAAGCCTTTGTCCTAATTGTCCACAACTTACTATTTGACAAATTAACTGAAACTGGCATTAGTAATGATGCAAAACTTTGGTTTGTAGACTTCCTTACGAACAGATCCTTCGAGGTGAAAGTAAGCACCACCACCTCTTACAAAAAAGTAGTTCCCCAGCATTCCATTTTATCCCCTATGCTATTTTCCATAGTTATCAACAAACTTCCATCTGATAACACTCAGCTGCCTCTAATTCTTTATGCAGATGACATGGTCAACTGCAGTCAAACAAATCCCACTCTGTTATACAGACTCAGCTCCAAGATGGCCTCAATCAGGGGCTAATAGGACAGAAACATATACCCAATCCCTCAAAAACAAAAACAATACTGTCAAAAAACAGCCCAAGCACCCAACTTCCTTAATATTAAAAATGTTAATAATACTACCATAGAAGGAACCACATCCTTCAAATACCTTGGCATTTGGCTAGACCAATATCTTAATTTCAACTACACATTCAAAACACATGCAAAAAGATCAACACACTACTTTAACTCAAATACTGACTACCCATAATAGCTACAGCCTCAAAGAAAAATGTCACCAGCTTACAAACTATGTCAAATAAAATCTGCTGGTTCATTGCTAACTCCCCCAATAATGAACACCACTGCCTAACCCTCACCAAAGCTAAATGGTTCCCAGTACCTCTGACAGTCAACCTTCTTCTGGGATCATTAATTCATAAGTCCTTTCTGCTGAGACATCTTTCCCTCTTACTCAAAACTTTCACAAACCCCTCACATATAATTTAAGAGGCATCTCTGAATCTCAACTTACCCTACCAACTCCAAAAACTATACATCATTTCACTTGATCATGCATTCTCAATCCTAGCACCTAAAATAAACTATGGGACTTAATTCCTCTCTCAGTCAGAGATGTCCAAAAGTACTCCGGTTTCAAACAGCAGCTCAAGGAACACCTTTCACAAAAAGTGCATCTGCACTCATACAGGTCACATTGCATGAACCCTGCAGCTCTCTCACAGCCCTTTATTTCACTGTTTCGTATCTCATCTTGTCATCCCCTCAGTTACTGCTTCTCATTCATCCTACCTCCAGCTTCTCTTTGCATCTCTTTACATCTCTCACTTCCTGTCCTCTCTAGTTTTCTTCCCTTTGAATGCCTCTCTCACCTTTTCTCTGTCTTTTCCCCATAGTATCCTTTCTTTAAAGTATTCATCCTTGCCTCTTTTAATTTGTTCCTACCTCTATATAATGATATGCTGCTATCCCCGTAGCATAAGGCATCTCAGTCATTACAGCTATATCTTACCCAAAAAGCTCTTCTAAGCATAATTCCATTTTACCATCCATGTTTTGACAATATAAACTGCTTCTTCAACTAAATATTGTAGCATATTTTTGCTTCTGTGAATACATGTATTTGTTTTTTAGCATATTTTTGTATCTGTAAATATGTTTTGTTCATTTTTATGTGATCCTATTCACCTGGGCTGTGCCTGCAAATGGTCTACTGACATCAGTGCACTAACCCAATAAATAAACAAAAAATAACTAAATAATGTCTTTAAATTCTGTGAATTAATACCATGATGCTGCATGGTTTTATATTTTCTGCAGTCTGATTGCAAGGTATAAGTAAGTGCATGTGTTTTTTTAATTTATTCATTGCTTGATTATAATATCGTCTATATTGTACTCATTTATATGCTTATTCTGCATTTAGTTGTATAGATTATGTCTCTTAGACTCCACTGAAAATTATACATCCCAGTAGGCCTATCACAGTCAACAAATGAAAACACATGTTAAATACACATATAAATAAGCCTTTTAACTATTGGCTAATGCTTCACACAGGGAGGCGTTAGGAAAACAAGCAAGATAAAATTGTATTAGTGCTGCAACTATTATAACACTATTAGTACAAGCCTAATAGGCGATCAGTAAATATCATTAATATCACAGCTTGGCGCAGTCCACTGCTCAGTATGTTCAAGTGGATACATGTTTTCAAAATATGAAGAGCATTACAAAGCAGAACTCAAGGAATATTCTGTACATCTCTTTCACTAAATATATATTTATATTGACAAGACCATTACCACATTTTTACACCTGATTGTAAGTGTAATTTTTAGAGTTTAGCATTAATAAAGTGTCTGGATGGGATTCAGAAATTCTTGTGCTTAGCTACGGGGGATGGGGGGGGGGTGTGATGAGACCAACTCGAAGAGACGGGCTTATAGCAAGTCATTAAATGAGACAGTACTAAGCACAAATGATTTACAGTTCAGTGCAAGTTGTTTGCTTTTAGCACCTCCTACAAGGCTAAATATGATTCAAAAATTGTAATATTCACTAAAACTACAACACTGAGCCTCACTTTTAAGCTCAGCACTGCATCAGCTTCCCTGATTATCTATGTAAGCTTTGCTGCATACTACACAAAACAAATTATTACCCAGAGCACTGTACAGCTACAGGTAACTGATTTTAACATTCTTTTACAATGCAATAATTATAAATCATCTGCCCAACCATATACTGAACTGCTCAAGTGCCCACACCTGTAGTCACACCTGCACAACTTTAGGTTGCTAGGAGTAATGGCACACTCGATGAAGGAGAACTATGAGAAAACATATGGTGGCTTATTTTAGAATGCTGAACTCATTCATTAATTATTAATGAGTTCTTCATTTAGAGACCCTTTTCAGTAAGGAAACAACTGCTAATGATATCCTTCCTATGGTGCAGGGTTTGAGTCCCTCAGATTCCATTTGCCTACTGTATGACTCTGAGCAAGTCACTTAAATAGACAGTACTCAAGAGCTTACCTCTCATCTGTTCCTAATTTTGTAGAATGTCCCTAATTTTGCCCAATATTTTTGCCTTGTGCCTTGCAAAGTTTAAGATTTTTATGGAAAATCACTGAGGATTATAGTCAGTCAATAATGAAAGATATTAGAATTTCATATTTCTTATTGATCAGAAAATGTATGTTAATGCAAGGTCTATAGTTCTATAAACTTTTAAGTGCATTAGAGTTATGGTGATGTTTAAAAATTGTCAATGATTTTTCAGGTATGTGCCTCCATAATTTTTAGTGAATTAATATACATTTTCTGAAGTAAAAGAAGTCTATACCTCTTAATTATTGGCATTATTTATTATGTGCATTAATATACATTTTCTGAAGTAAAAGAAGCCTATACCTCTTAATTATTGGCATAGAGGGATTGTTCACAGTTTATTTAGCTTTTCTATTATGCCTGACTAGGGGACTGTGTCTGAAGCTTTGGCTATTTTGAGATATGCGCTGTGTTACCAGACTCTCACACTAAACTTCTGCTTCCCACCTCCTGTTCACAAGAACTATTACATTTTTAGAAAGTACAGCAATGTAAAGTTTAACTGCAACGTCCCCCACATAACTGTATTGGAACATAAGTTAGGAGCATGCATGCATAACTTACCATGCGGATAAGTAGGATCTATAGTAGAGTAGATGTGAAGTGCCACTAAGAACTACACCCACATGGAATACTAGGAGTACTGCAACACTTAGTCGAATGCTACAACTTCATCTTCCAGCACCTTTAGACAAACAAAAAATTCTTATATAAGTACCATGAGGCATACATGCAAACTAAATCCACCTTATAAATCACAGAAAAGCAATGCAAATACAGCACTTTCACACAATGATTTACTAATGCATAGCAGAGGACATCTGACTATATAATACCCACAGAACAATGACAAATTTAGCTAGCAGGAAAGTCACATAAAACTTGTATCTATAGACTTTAAGTACTGACAAAGCATGCAAGCATTATTACAGAAAATGGCTGTGTTCATGAAACATCCCAATCAACACAAATACAGTGCACTTGTGTGATAAGTAACACTGATCAGGCAATGTCTGTAACACATGGCTTATGATGAAAATATGAGAATTTTGCTCTGAAGACATAATGGATATCTCAACAAGACATGCTGGACATCTGCATCAGGAAAGCTAATGCAATATATGGAAAAGTACCCCTCTTTTCCACAAAAGTCCTAGAATAATCAACACGTCCTGATAGTACTCTGGTGACAAAAGTAGTAGTAGTAGTTATAATACATTAATCAAGAAACCATTATATATATATATATATATATATATGGATTCACTATGTAATTTCGAAATACTGAAATCCTGAATTTCAGTATTTTGAAATTACATAGCCGAACACACAAAACACCGAAACCCTAAAACCACGAAATTCAAAATCCCGACGGTACACTACAGATACAGCACACACACACACACACACACACACACACACACACACACACACACACACACACACAACTTCCCCCCAACTGAAATATAATATCCTACACTACAGATAAGCAGTGGGGCCAACACACATACACATACATACATACCCAAATTCACATCTTACCATGCACACACCACAACACCAGAAGCGCTAATTCAAAATCTCTGTACTTCGAGAGATTCAAGTTTATAGGGGGTGTAGGTGCTTTTCAACTGAAAAACAAACAAATCTGTTAGGGGAAAAATATAAAAAAATAAAAAATGTACAATAAGCTGGTTGCATAAGTGTGCACACCCTTAAACTAATACTTTGTTGAAGCACCTTTTGATTTAATTACAGCATTCAGTCTTCTTTGGTACATACCTGCCATCAATTAAAGAGACTCTGATTAATCCCAAATAAAGTTCAGCTGTCCTAGTAGGATTTTCATGACATTTTCCCAGTTGCCTGCTACAGCAAAAATCATGGTTCACAGACAGCTTACAAAGCATCAAAGGGATCTCATTGTTGAAAGGGATCAGTCAGGAGAAGCATACAAAAAAATTTCCACAGCATTGGATATTTATTTATTTATTTACATTTGTTTACCGGAAAAGTCCAACTGGGCCAGAAGCCCATTTTCAGCAGAGGCCCAGGGAGAAAAGCTCCACAGAAATACAAGCAATATACAGTAATTAGATAGTACAATAGTATACATACATACATACAGTAAGATGCAGAATACATATCTTCTAGTTAGTCTACACAAATTAGTATTCAATACAGTTTTCTAGTAGATACAGGTTCAAAAAGAAACACACACAAGCATTTCAGTGAAGATCACTGTGAGAAAAAATAAAGTTAGTAGTGTGTACATATTAAATTAGAAGTTATGTACTCACCATAACGTTCCATCTGAGTAGGTGTATTCATTTGTCTGCAACCTGTGGGTTATGGATCCGATATCGGATCCGAACCGGCATGGTTTTCCAGCTATGGATCCAAGCTCTCAGCTCCTCCCCTCACCCATAATGCCCTGCTCTACCCTCATGACCTCAGATCGAGTTTGCCAAAGCAACAATACCCTAAAAGGGTAACAAGGAATATGCAGGAAACTGAAAGGCCAGGGGATAGGAGGCGGGATGGTTGCAGACAAATGAATACACCTACTCAGATGGAACGTTATGGTGAGTACATAACTTCTAAATCTGAAGTAGGATATTCATTTGTCTGCAACCTGTGGGACAGAGTCCCCAGCTACCTGAATCTTGGGCGGCCATCATGGAAGGATATTCCGAGCACCGCGAGCCAAAGGATGCTCTACCCTAGATGCAAGATCCAACTTATAGTGGGAAATAAATGTATGAGATGAAGCCCACGTGGCTGCTGCACAAATATCATCTAGAGGAATCCTAGCCTTGAAGGCTGCCGAGGTAGATACTGACCGGGTTGAATGGGCATGAACACCCCGGTGCGGGCCTTCCTGACGCTTGATAAGCCAATAAAATGCACTGTGAAATCCAGCGGGACAGAGAAACTTTAGAAATTGGCTTGCCCAAATTGAATTTTGCAAAGGAAATAAACAGCTGGTCGGATTGCCTATGACCAGCTGTCCTGTTGAGATAAAATCTAAGTTGCCTGTGAACATCTAGTGAGTGTAGCTTATATTCACCTTTGTTTTCATACTTAGGGAAGAAAACAGGGAGGTTAATGGATTGATTGATGTTTGCTTCAGAAGCGATTTTAGGAAGGAAGGACGGGTTGGTCCTGAGGGAGACACGGTCCGGATGAAATACCAAGTAAGGAGGTTTAGCTGATAAAGCTTGAAGTTCAGAAACTCTCTTGGCTGATGTAATGGCTACCAAAAAGGCTGTCTTGTAAGACAAGAATTTGAGGTCCACCGTAGCCTGGCTCGAAAGGGGAGCGGTCAAGGCCTGTAGGACCAAAGAAAGGTCCCAAGGAGGAACTGCTTGTTTTATAGGGGGCCTGAGAAGGAAAGTACCTTTAAGAAATGTTTTACACAATTTGGCTGACATAAGAGGATTAGAATCTTGACCAATGTGATAGTGAGAAATTGCCGCCAGTTGAACTTTGACTGTGGAACTGCTGGCACCATCATTAAAGAGAGAGGTTAGAAAATCAAGCACTACAGGGAGAGGAACCGTGAAGGGATTTAGGCCTTGCCGCTCCGCCCACACAGAGAAACGTTTCCATTTGCTTCGGTAAACCTTTCTAGTGGATGGTTTATGAGCCGCCACCAAAATAGCCTTTACCGGTGAAGAAATACCGGAGTCCTTATCAAGAGTGGAACTGGAGCAGCCAAGCGGTCAGCTTCAGGTTGTCCAGGTTCGGAGGAGGAATGGAGGATGGATGGGATATCAGATCCGGAATGGGATCTAGAATCCAAGGAGGATTCACCGAGTGAGACCTTAGGAAGGGGAACCAGATCTGTCGAGGCCAGAATGGAGCAATGAGAATCATTCTGCAACCCACCCGAGAGGCTTTCTGAAGAACTTGCAGCATCAGAGGCAAGGGTGGATAGGCATACAGAAGACCGGGTGGCCAAGCATGCACCACAGCGTCTCTTGGGGTACCTCCGGGAGGAGGTATTAGAGCGAAAAAACTGTCGCACTTGGTGTTTGAGGGAGAAGCAAGAAGATCGCATGAAGGGGTTCCCCACCGTGCGAATATGCGTTGCGCTACTTGACAATTGAGAGACCACTCGTAAGGGGTCAGAATGGTGCGACTGAGCTTGTCCGCTAGGATGTTGGACCGACCCGGAATGTGCGTTGCTATGAGAAAGCGATTGGTGGAGATTGCCCATTCCCAAACTCTCATGGCCTCTCGACAAAGAGGGTAAGACCTTGTTCCCCCTTGCTTGTTGATGTACCAGACAACAGACATATTGTCCGATTGAATCGCAATTGTTCCCAAGGGAAGAAAGTCCTGAAGTGCTAGCAACGCTAAGAGCACTGCTCTCATCTCTAGAACATTGATATGCAGTAAGGTCTCTGAATCGCTTCCACGTGCCTTGGACTGTCCGGCCCAAAGTGCCCCCACCCGAGGCGGAGGCGTCCGTGGTCACCGTGGCGCGAGGGCGAGAAGCACAAAATGGGCGACCCTCGTGGAGATCCGGGGAGTGGAGCCACCACAAGAGGGACCGCTTGCAAGCCTTGCTGATCGCTATGGGATGATGCATGGGGAGAGCAAGGTATGACCACTGTACTAAGAGCGTCCACTGAAGAATGCGCATATTGAGCCTGGCAAGAGGAAGAAGTGCTATAGCCGAAGCCATGGACCCTAGAGCCCTCAGGACCAACTCCGCTGGAACAGAACTTGAATGGAGAATGGCCCGCACCTGGAGCTGCAGATTTAGAACTCTGTCCGCAGTGAGGAAGGCTCGTAAACTCCTTGTGTCTAGTCTGGCCCCTATGAAATCTAAGAGCTGTGTGGGCCAGGTTGGACTTTTTGTATTTATTGTGATGCCCAGAAATGGAGCAAGATGGAGAAAGGAGTCTCGCCAAGAGAAGTAGATGCCTTGTTGGGGCGGTAAGGAGCCAGTCGTCCAGGTAGGGAAAGACCTGCACCCCCTGAAGCCTCAGGTGGGCCGCTACCACTGCTAGTACTTTGGTAAACACCCTGGGGCTGTGGTGAGACCAAAGGGAAGGACCCGGAACTGGTAGTGACTGGCTCCCAGCCGGAAGCGGAGAAACCTCCTGGAGCGCCTGTCCATCAGTATGTGGTAGTACGCGTCCTTGAGATCTATCGAGCACATCCAGTGATTTTCTCCCAGAAGGGGGAGAATAGATTGCAGAGTGACCATTCGGAATTTTTCTTTCGGCACTGCCAGATTCAACAGAGCGCGGTCTAGGATTGCTCTTAGTTGCCCCGTCTTTTGGCACTAAAAAGAATCTGGAGTAGAACCCTGATCCGATCTGGTCTGGGGGAACGGGCTGGATGGCTCTTTTCTTTAGCAGATGGCCAATTTCTGCTAAAGCGGCCTCCCGTTGACCGGGTGGGACGTCTGGGAGGGACTTCAACTTTGGAAGGTGAAGGAAAGGAATGCGATATCCCCTGGATATGATTTGGAGAACCCAGCGGTCCGATGTTATGGACTCCCATGCCGCTAGGTGCCCGAAACGTCCCCGACTGCCTCCAGAGTAGAGCAGACGGGCAACCCCTCAAGGTTGCTGCTCCGGCCGTTCAGAGAAAGGTTCCCTGGACCCGAAGTTTCTGGGAGCCCCTCTGCCTCTAGGGCGGTGTCCTCCCTGTCCTCCTCTGCCACGGAAGGACTGGTTGTCCGGAGCAGGCTGGGACTGCTGCGACTTCCGGAACCACATCTTCTTCTGACCCTTTTGGTTCCTAGAATAGGGCCTCTGGGGTGCAGAGAAGTGGATTCCGACGGCAGACAGCGTCTTCCCGTCCTTCTCGCTCTGGGTCAACGTCTCGCGAACGGTCTTGCCAAACAGAGCAGAACCATCAAAGGGGGCATTCGCAAATGACGCCTTGAAGGGCTCAGAAAAATCGCAGTGACGGAGCCAGGCCTGACGTCTAGTGACCAGAGCTGTCCCGCAGCTCTAGCGGCGCCCTCCGTTGCATGGGAGAGTAGCCGCATAGAAGTATTTGTAACTGACCTAAGAGTGGCCATTTTGGTGGAGTGCAGAACTCTGTCCTCCTCCGAAATGGACTCAGGGGGGGATGCAGCGTATTCCTTAATAAGATCTCGCTGCATCCGAATAACATGTGCCAAATAGTTCAGCGCCCTTACCGAGAAGGTCGCCGAACTGAACATCCGCTTCCCCAAGCGGTCCATCATCGAGACTCCTTGCTCGGTGGGTGGACTGAGGACTCTCCTGAGCCAGTTCCCTCTTTGTGGCCGCCGCCATCAACATGGCATCTACAGGAGGCCCCTTACTCCAATGGGTCCTGTCGGAGGGCGGACTAAGGATCCTATCCAGTCTTTTGGGAATTGGCTCCACGGTGTCCGGTTCCTTCCACGCCCTGGTGGTAATAAGGTCCACCAGGGGTCGGCAGGGGGGGACACCCAAGAGGTAGACGGGCCCGTTTCAAATGCCTCCAAGAACACGGACTCGTCCGAGGAAGACTTGGGGGCAGACCACCCCCCCCTAATACGGAGCATTTCCATGATGTCTCCGAAGGAGACATCCTCGGGGGGTGACCGTGGGGAGCCTTCCCCTTCCTCCAAGTCCGTGTCTTCTGTGAGAGACTCGGGGGAGTCAATGTGCCTCCTTTTGCACGTATGCTTGCGAGGGGCCTCCTCTGGGGGGCTGTCAGAGGAGTCCTCGCAAGCAGCAATTTGCTCCATAGGAGCAACTTGGGGCACAGAAACGGGCTGTCCCAGGGGCCGGATGGTGGAAGCCTGGCCCAGTGCAGAGGGAGCGGGACGGAGCCGAAGCAAGTGCCGGGGGTCCGGAGACCCTCAACAGAGCCCTCTCCACTACATCAAAGGCCGAAGGGGAGCCGACCTCGACCAAAGGATCCGACAATCGGCTCCCCCTCGGATCCGAAGAGTGGATCGGAGCCGGCGCCGAAGCACTCGGATCCGAAGGGACAGTGCGCTCCGACACAGACGGCGCCGAAGGAGCACTGATCCCCCCGGATCCGAAGCTCGGATCCAGGCTCCGAGAGATCGGGTCCGGCACTCGAGGGCAGGGTCGGGTCCGAAGTACCAAGTACTATCGGCTCCGACCTTCCCCCGGCTCCGAAGCTGCTCGGCTCCAGCTGCTCCGAACCCGGATAGCGGGTCGGAGAAGGAGCAATAGGCTTAAAAAAGGGTGTTGAGCTCCCCGGAGGGGAGGCAAGAGCACTCCCATCTGCATCTGGGCCTGGATGAACCTTCTCATCATCCGGTCCAGATCAGCATCAGAAAGGCTATGGGTAGATCTCGAAGAGGCTACCGAGGTAGGCCTGGAGTGCCTCCTCGATAGCCTCGACGGAGATCGGGTCTCCTCCTCCTCAGGACCCGGTGAAAAGCACACAGGGGACCGGAGCCGAGAAGGAGGAGACCGAACCGACAACGGAGCCGGGGGAGAAGCCCGCTTGGCTGGCGGGGCCGAAACAGAGGTCTCGGCCCGCCGCTTGTGGTGCTTCTCCCTCCGGTCCTTTTTAGCAGCATCCCTCTCCTCTCCAGAAGCGGGAGTTTGAGTCCCAGGAGCAGGAGGTGGTGCCACAGGGGGAAGAACTGCAGACACAGTACTCCCAGAAGGAGTGGAGGGCGGCGCGGAGTCTGGCGGTAAAAGACCCGCCAAGACCAGCTTGGACCTCCGCTCCTCAGCCCTGGGGTTGAACCCTGCACAAATGGAACAACCAGATGTGAGGTGTTCAACCCCAAGACACTTAACACACCGAGTGTGGCCATCAGCCGGTGAGAGCTTATGGCCACACTCGGAGCATTTCGAAAATATAGATTTAGGCTGGTCAGCCATAATCTATAAAACACTAAAAGTTACAGAAAGTAACTTAAAATAAAAAGACACACAGGCCTACACACACACTCTACGCAACAGCGAGGGGAGGGAATAAAATTTACTTACTTTAACTTAAAATAAACTCAAAATACTCTATATTAAAGGGGAACCTAAACTTTCACACAAATTCAGTCAAACAACCAAAAAAATTCTCTGATTTTTACAAGAAAAAGAGTTCACTTAGCTGAGAGCTATGTACCCAAATCCAGTCACCAGCGCGGCAAACGAGATCTGAGGTCATGAGGGTAGAGCAGGGCATTATGGGTGAGGGGAGGAGCTGAGAGCTTGGATCCATAGCTGGAAAACCATGCCGGTTCGGATCCGATATCGGATCCATAACCCACAGGTTGCAGACAAATGAATATCCTACTTCAGATTAATAGTTATGTCCAAATGACATTTCCTTTATATATATGGTACTTACATATTATCGCAACCACATTACGAACGGGAGAAGCGACTGAGCTCCAAGACATTCTCCTGCAGAAATATGTAGTGAAACTGTGTTGGGAAGTGGTGTGTGTCACTGAAGTGTCAGTAATTTAGAGAGAAAGTCAGAGAAAGAAAGGAAAGTAAATGCGGAAAGCAAAGTGACGACTGCTGTATTAACGACTCCTGCTTTAGGAATGTTTTAGCATCCCGACAGTCAAGAATAAAAAGTCAAAAGTACAATTAGTAGACGACCACACATCTTACACTGACCACAAAAAAATTTACTTTACACTTAGTGCCAGTTTAGTGTCTAGTCCTTAAAGAATATCATCGTAAGTACCCTTAAACTAAGTGAGATGTCTATTCGTCCACATATAGTAAAACATAGCAACGTACGTCACTTCATTTTCAGACTGTGATGGCCACCAGTCAACAACAAATGACTGAGAAACACACTACCTTCTCTCACCTTAGTAATATGAAAAACACACACTGTAGTTGTCTTCACATTCATGTAATTAAGTGTCTAATGTCAGGCCTTTTGTGTAATAATGGTAATTAGATTATCTTGAGTTTTTGACAGAAATGACACAATACAACTACCGTTTTAACTCTTTAAAGTGATATAAGCAGTCCAGAGTTGTTTATTTGCAGAGCCCAAAAGCAATAGTACAAAAATATTTCCCTCATCATCTTTTATCACTTCGGATTAAATCTGGTGATTTTATTTAATGGCTGTTATAAACTCTGATGATACCGCATTGATACTGTAATGTGGTTGCGATAATATGTAAGTACCATATATATTTATTTTTGAGTAGTAATAAACACTGAGGAGAGGAAAACATGAGATAAGGAGTGGACAGTATGGTGAGAGAGTTATAGATATCTTGTTAGTCAGGTATGGCACAGGAGCAATGCCAGTTCTTGGATAGATGTTCAAATAGTAGTTGTTTAAAACTGGTAGATTCAGGTGTGTTTTGGAGGGTGTGGGGTAGAGAGTTCCATAATTTGGCTATATGATTTGAAAATAGGGCTTCACCATGAGTGTTGTTAGCTTTGTTTACTGTGAGAAAGTTTCTGTGAACAGATCTTAGACTTTGTAGGCATGAGTAGGGAACAACAAGGTCCTTGAGGGATGGGCAACTGTCAGGATGGATGATACTGTGTGTGAATTTAAGTTGGTAGAGATGAATAAGGTTAGCTAGCTCGAGCTCATTTAATTTATGTAGAGCAA
Source organism: Protopterus annectens (assembly GCF_019279795.1). Lineage (NCBI taxonomy): Eukaryota > Metazoa > Chordata > Ceratodontiformes > Protopteridae > Protopterus > Protopterus annectens. The sequence continues at coordinate 750,742,857 of NC_056726.1, read as the reverse complement.
TACAATGGTGGGTTTGGTGGGGAAGGTTGGCTGCAAAAAGGGCTATTTTGTTGTAGCAAGTTTCCAATTTGGTTAAGTCTGATTTTTTTAAGTTGGTAAAGAGGGGAAAACCATATAGGAGTGCAGAGAGGAGGAAGGTTCTGGATATGGCTAGCCTGGTATTGTTAGTGAGGAATGACTTGCTTCTGTACAGTGAGCCAAGTTTGATGTGAACTTTCTTAATTGTGGTGGCTATGTGTTGGTCAAATCTGAGTTTGTTGTCAATTGTCACTCCAAGGGGTTTTGTATGCTCAACTGGTAGGATGACTGTGTTGTTTGCTGAGAGAATAGTGACAGGAGGGGTGGTCAGTGATTGTTTGCTACTGGTAAATAGCATTAACTGTGTCTTTTTGGGGTTCAGGATTAGTTGTGATTTACTTAGATATGTTTCTATATTATTAAAAGCTTGGTGGGCTACTATTTGGAGGTCTGGTAAGGTATCTGCTGAGCAGATTAAAGCTGAATCGTCTGCATACTGAACTACTTTAGTGTGTGTTGTGGATGAGGCTAGATCATTAGAGAAGATGGTGAAAAGAAGAGGTCTTAGTATGGACCCTTGGGGGACTCCAACCGAGACAGGCAGAAGTGGTGAGCATTCAGATTTCCATTGCTCTGCTTGTTGTCTGTCAGAAAGATAGCTTAGGAACCAGGAGAGGGAAGTCTTTGATAGGTTTAGTGAGGCAAGAGTACTAAGGAGTTTCTGATGGGAGACAGTGTCAAACGCTTTTGACATGTCTAAGAAAATTGATGCTACTTGCTGATTTGAAGTTTTCAGCTGGTTGATGGTGCTAGAGAAATTAATTAGGGCTGTGATGGTGCTATCTTTTGGTCTGAAACCATGTTGGGAGGGAGAGAAGGTTGTGAGATAACAGGTATTGTAGTAATTGAGCGCAGATACATTTTTCCAGAATTGTGACACACGGGGAAAGGATGGCTATGGGTCTTAAATTGTTTAATTCTGTTGATGTTCCTCCTTTGTGCAGAGGGGTGATGTAGGAAATTTTCCATAATTTTGGGACATATTGTTCTGCTATAGACCTATTTACCAGAATGGAGATAGGCACAGCTATGGCATCAGCTGACAGTTTGAGGTACACTTTGATGAGTTGGTCAGCTGCTAAGGAAGAAGGTTTCAGATTTTTCAGCATTGTTCTTATGGTGTTAGTTGGTACAGGTTTAAGATCAAAAAAGTTGTTGTTAGTGTCCACATTAGGTGTAAGAGACAGAGGGGTGGAATTGTTCCCTGTAACTAAGGAGAGGATGGTGTTTATAAAGTAGGTGTTGATTTGTGAGGTAGTACTCACACTTTGGTTATTGATTGTTGGCTCTGGAGTTGTAGCTTTACCTTGATGGAGGAGTGAGTTAATTGCTTGCTAGAACTTTTTGAGATTGTCATATTTGATTTGCATGGTTGTATAATATGCTTTTTTGTCTAGTTTGAGTTGCTTTTTGTTTGATTGGTGAGCTGCTGGTATGCTAGCAGAGTATTATTGTCCTTTTATTTTGATATTGATACCAGGTTTTGTCCCTTAGATTTTGAAGTTTAATGGTTTCTTTTGATATCCAGAGCAATCTCTTATTTTTAACACATGTACAAGTTGGTGCTAAGCTATTTAGAATAGCTAGAAATGTGTCTTTGAAGTATGTTATGGCCTGGTCAAGTTGGAGATGAGGGAGTGGTGTCCAGTTGCATTTATTGAGCATGTCTATGAATGCTTCATTGGAGACATTTTTGGTGTTTCATACAACTTTGTAAACTATGGTTCTGGGTGAGTTGAGCTGATGACAGATTAAATAGGTAGGTCTATGTTCACTTAAATTAAGGCATCCGGTGAGATAGTTGTGGGTGGTACTGTTGATAAGGGACCAGTCTAAGACAGATTCCCTTTTGCTATGTTTATCTGTTCATGTGGGAAACTGGATTGTTTGGGAGAAACCATGTAGATGTATGAAGGTAGAGGGATTATCACCAGTGCAAGTGTTCCAGTCTAAGTTGAAGTCGCCTGTAATAATGGTTTCATGAGTGTAGGTGGAGGCTGTCTAGGCTATGAGTTCCTCAATGGCATTGGAAGTATTCCTGGGAGGTATGTAAGTGGAACACAGTGAAGACAGTCATCAAAAAGCGGAGAAAATATGGGACAACAGTGACGTTGCAAAGAACTGGATGTCCCTCCAAAATTGATGAAAAGACAAGATGAAAACTAGTCAGGGAGGCTGCCAAGAGACCTACAGTAACACTGAAGGAGCTGTAGGAATTTCTGGTGAGTAGGTTGTGTACTACATGTGACAACAATCTCCCGTATTCTCCATATGTCTGGACTATGGGGTAGGGTTGCAAGACAGAAGTCTTTTCTTACACAGAAAAACATCCAGGCGTGGCTACAATTTGCAAAACAATACATCAAGTCTCCCAGAAGCATGTGGGAAAATGTGTTATGGTCTGATGAGACCAAGGCTGAACTTTTCGGCCACAATTCCAAAGGTACGTTTGGCGCAAAAACAACACTTCGCATCACCAAAAGAACACCATCCCCACGCTGAAGCATGCTGTTGACAGTATCATGCTTTGGGGTTGCTTTTCTTCAGCTGGAACTGGGGCTTTAGTCAAGGTGGAGGGAATTATGAACAGTTCCAAATACCAGCCACTTTTAGCCCAAAACCTTCAGGTATCTGCTAGAAAACTGAAGATGAAGAGGAATTTCACCTTTCAGCATGACAATGACCCCAAGCATACATCCAAATCAACAAAAGAATGGCTTCGCCAGAAGAAAATTAAAGTTTTGTAATGGCCCAGCCAGAGTTCAGACCTAAATCCAATAGAACATCTGTGGGGTGACATGAAGAGGGCTGTGCACAAGAGTTGCCCTCGCAATCTGCCAGATTTGGAGTGCTTTGGCAAGGAAGAGTGGGCAAATATTGCCAAGTCAAGATGTGCCATGCTGATAGACTCCTACCCGAGAAGACTGAATGCTGTAATTAAATCAAAATGTGCTTCAACAAATTAATTAGTTTAAGGGTGTGCACACTTATGGAACCAGCTTATTGTACATTTTTTATTTTTTATATTTTTCCCCTAACAGATTTGTTTGTTTTTCAATTGGTACAGGTTATAGGTCACATTAAAGGTGGGAAAAGTTTTGAAATGATTTATTGTGGTCTCATTTTTTATATCACAAAAACTTGGTATTTTAACAGGGGTGTGTACAGTTTTTATGTCCACTTTGTATACATATATATGGCTCTACTTTGTTTACACAAGTACATTTAACAAATCTGACTTACCTGAGCTGATTTCACGTATGGACTGCCAAATTCCTTTCCCTGTGAAAGGAACCACTTGGCCACAATGGTAAGCAACCGAAACGGAGCAAAAGTAAGCCCACCAATGTGGGGTCTGCGCCCCAGTCCTACTTAAATATACCAACTCCGAGATCACACTAAATGGAAGAGAGGGCATAGTTCACCATGGTCGCCAAGTGGTTTCTTTCACAGAGAAAGGAATTCAGCAGTCTGTGTGTTCGTTGAAATGTCATTTCGGAGAAATCAGCTCGGGTAAGTCAGATTTGTTTAAATGTACTTTCGTGTAAAAAAGTAGACCCATATACATACATTCACACAAAAACACACAAATACACCATTATACCTCTTACATGTCCCTAATTTAACAGAACGTTCCAGATGTACTCTCTAACTTTTTTTCTGCCAGACATTATCATTTTTTTAACTGTTCAGAAAGTACAACATGATGCCTTGCCTTTGGTCTATTAACTTTCTAAATGCCTCAGAGTAATATTTAACACATTTGCCTGGTTCTGTATAGTACTGATCCTGGCTTTGTCAGGAAGTCATCAGCATGGCCATCTGCGGTAATAGCAGTCCTCCCCAACTGACATGCTCCCATCCCCCTCAGCTGTCTCTGATTCTACAGAATGCTCCTGATTTTGACTTCTGTATTTCCTGTTCCTTGTAACTGTTGACCTGACATTGGAGATGCATAAACCTTATGGTTCATAAAATACATCTTTCTAAAATAGCTGCTTTTAAGTGCGCGGGACTAAAGCATTGTTGATATAGTGCTTCATGACCCAAAGATGTAGTGTTTGATACTTTTCTCCCTATTGTATTTTTCTGTTATTCATTTATTTGCTAAGTGACTTTTAATAAGATTTGAATGCTGCTTATGGTTTCAAGTGTTAGTGCACAACACTAAAGCTCTGCTTAGTTGAAGAGACGTTCTCAATGCTTAGGATACAGTGTTTAAAGCTTTTTTTCTTGTACATAATTTTTTCAGTGTGGTAGGGTAAATTTGATGAGCATCCCAGGTGTCTAGTGTTACTACCCCGCACCTCTTTCGCCTTTTTTAAGTCAGCTAGGGTAATATTTCATATCCCTGATTTCTACTCTATTTAGGCTAATATTTATAGAGTATCCCTTGTGTCTAGTGCCCCCCACCCTATACATCTTTTGTGCGACAAAATTGTTGCTGTCTTAACTTTCTAAGTATCTTTAGAATATATCCCCTGCTGTAGCGTTTTCGCTCCCCAATATTGCAAGATGTGCTTGTTAGTCTAGGGGAGTTTGGAGGCATTACAGTCCCCCCCCCCACATAGACATGAGTGCTTGAATACCTCTCACACACACTCTTTCCCATCTCACACTCACCTATCTTACTACCTATCCCTTAAATGACTTCCCCTACTTTGACCACCCAGGCAGACACACACACACACACACACACACACACACACACACACACACACACACACACACACACACACAAACACTCACTCAGCCCTCTGTGTCATCACCACTCATCCCTCTGTGTACACGTGCATGTGCAGCCACACACATGTGTACACGTGCATGTGCAGCCACACACATATGTACATGTGCACCCACAAATCCACCATCACAACCTGCCCACTAAACTCAGCATTTTCATCTAATGCGATCTCACCCATTGAAAGTAATGGGTGAACATGAAGTTTTGGGTGAGCTAATTAACTTGGCAGGCCAAGCTAACTTACATAAGGATTCTGTGTAAATACATTACCACAGGCATTTCTTTGGGGGGGGGGGGGGGGTGAGGGGTAGCACATTGCTATTAGCACTGGTCATTCCTATAGAAAGCCTGATTAGTATTTGCAGAAGGCCACAGAGGCAGCACACCAGTTCTGTCTTTAAGCTGGATTGTTATAAATCTTATCACACATGGGCCTCTTTTTAACACATTTACTTTCCATTTAATGCCAGCATGGGGAATGCTGTTGAAGGCCTTGGCCAAATCAAATTGCATCATGTCTCCTGCATGGCCACTATTTTACGATTCTGTCACCCTTTTGAAGAGGTTAACCACATTCAGTAAACAGGACCTACTCTCTGTAAAATCAAGTTGTTGGGGGTAAAGCTGAATAAGATTTTTGATACTGTAGTTAATGAGGTCAATTATAGTATATTCCATGGCTTTGCAGATGAGGCTTGTAAAATGGTTTATAATTGCCTGGGTAGGTAGTCAGGCTACCCTTATAGAAGGACATCATGACAGCTGTACGCAGAATATGCTTCAAGTAAACTTTGCAAAGGTTTACAATACTTGTAGTAATAAGGGGAGGCACTGCTTGGCAACACTTTTTTTATCACCGTGTCCCTTGAAGAAAGAACAAAACACCTGGTCACCTTTTCTAATACGCTTAGTCCTGTCTACAAAGTATTTGAGCAGCCTGCATATATCCTTGTGGTGGTGGAGATACTGTCTTTGAGAACAGGGTACTGTGAAAAGGAAACCAAATGGGCAGACATTCAAATTAGTTTCTGTAGCTACCTTAAGATGGAGGAAGCACTGGAGCATAATGAAAAACGTTATAAAACATAAAACCAGATAAGCTCATAGATTGGAGTGATGTGGGACTTTGCAAAATTTGGAGGGTTTGCCAAGGTAAGGTTACTAGAAACATAGTTTTCCAAGCCAAGAACTTTACCTTTCCCAAACCAAACTTCGAAAGGAGAAAAATTGAGCTTCTGTAGAATAAGTATGGCAAGGTGGAGGCAGAAGAATAAAATATGCCACATAGAAACTCCTTGCAGACACTCTGATAGAAGTTAAGGATATATAGCTATTACCCACACAAAAGATTGAAACGGTTGCCAAACACACCTTAACAGACGATTAACTAAAACCAGCACCAAAGAACTCCTAAAGATACTACAGAACAATAGCAGTGCAGGTTGAAAAAGAAGTTCAAATACAGTCTTTTTAATTGGTCTTTTTTGCAGAAGAACATTGTGAAGAAGGAATGTTAACAGTGTTAAAAACTCTTCTTCCCAAAAATTCTTCTGACCTATTTATTACAAGAACTGGGGTGGCCTACTGTCAGTTTGCAAGCATGGAGATCTGAATAAGCTATCCTAGAACAGTGAGTCAAGAGGCAGAAAGTGCTTTTTCACTGGACACATAACTTAACTCCCTCCCTTCTTGCATGTGCATAGTTTCTACTTTGACTCTCTGTTCTCAGCTGCTGCTTACTGCTCATATTTAGTAATAAAAATTCACACTTTTCTACTCTGTTAAAATTTATATACTGTATTAATTGTCTAAGAAATTATTTACCTTCAGTGATTTGTCTGTTTGTAAGTTTGTTCTGTTTTATTTTTTTGTGAATTTCTTCACCCGGGCTGTGCCTGCAAATGGTCTATGTGATCACTGTACTACCTTGGTAAGCAAACAAAATAAAAATAAAATAAAATAAAATAAAATAAAGTAAGAGATGGTTGTGTAAGAAGAACCAAGATTAAGTAGTCAGGGGATATCACATCTGCCAGCATCAGAAAGGAAGCAGCACGCTAGCCTTATAATTTGTCCATCTGGTTTTAATAATAAACTGCATTATAAGTGGAAATATAGAAAGGCACATAGCAATCCTTTGAGCCAAGGGAATACCAAAGTATGCAGACTACTTCAATTGAGAATGGAATTACGGAAATTCATCTGGAACACATGGCATTGATGTAGGAGGCAAAGACTGGGAAATTCCTCTTCCTGTAAATTGTTGTCTTCACCAAAAGACTCAAGGACTACTCATGTGGCATTGGAGCACACTTTCTTAGCTTGTTGTCTAAGCAGATAGCATTCCTGGAATGCATGCTGCAGAGAAAAAAAATGTTCTGGAAAACCCAGTCTTAAACTTTCTTAGTCTCCTTGTGCAAGACTAGGAACAAGCCCTTTCCTGCTTACCAATATATTGCAATAATGCCATGTTGTCCAGCTGAATGGAAACGTGGTCTTGTGGAATCAGTTCCTGCAAGGTTTGTATGGAGAAAGGAATGGCCTTCATCTCCAGAACACTGATATGCAATCTGATGAATTTGCAATCTGATGAATTAATAGACCACAATCGGTGCAATGTGTGACCCAGGCAGTGACTCCCCATTTCTCCATCTGATGCCTGATACATCTATGGCCAGTGTTGCTGAGATGGAACGTAGAATAAATGGTGTGCTTAACTGGAAGCTGAAGGAAAATGTTCACAATTTTATGTCTCATACAAGGCTCAAAAATCCTGACTAAAGCCTTCAAGGGGTCCTCTTCTCCATTATACCTCCAAGTTCCTCAGTTCCTCATCTGGTCTCTGGCACAAGGTACTATCAAAATTGAACTGTTCTTAATCCCAGCATCTGAAGTAAAGGTTGGCTGACAGACACAGCACAGTCAGAACAGCACAGACTATTGGTTGGATGTCTTGAATTATAGCTGGGAGTAAACCTGTCCAAGTCTTCGTATCTATGGAATGACATTTGAAATGGAGCCATTTGGGACTTTGCAAAATTTGGCATGCTTGCTTGAAACACATGCAGTAGATATGCTCTGTGCTTGAAAAGACTGTCTCTGTTGTTGATTATTAGGAGCCAGTCATCCAAACAGTCTGAAAATTTTGTCTTTTGTAGATGCATTTCGGGGGCTACTACCGACATGAACTGTGTATATAAACTTTAATCCAAAATAACACTAAAGATGAGTGTGCAGAACTGACAAAGGCAGACCCCTATATGGAATAGAAGGAGCCACCATGACTGCTTCATAAACTTTATATGCAGGCAGGTGTACTGATGATCCACTACTGGACAACAGCTGGAAAACAAACTGAAAGGTTGTTACATGAAAGGAAGCTTTTAGAAAGAAATGCCATGAGGCCACTCAAGCCTAGAATAGGTCTTAGGCCTGTAATAGTGTTCATGTCCCCGATGGACTTGTCAGACCTAAATGTCTCTCTCCCTCTTTTTTTTTTTTTTTTTTTTTTAATGAGAAACATCTGCGCATGCATTTTTTCCCTTGGATCTTCTGTGGAAAGCATCTCGCAAGGGTAGCAATGGGATTAAAGTGTTTGAGATGATAGCCTCTGGCTACGGATTCCCTTGTCCACACTTCTGAAGTAATATCAAACTATGCCAAGATTTGGAGGAAACTTCTTCTGATCACCACCACTTTGAGGTAGTTGGTTTGGGATTCAGAACTGCTTTTGACTATCCTGACAATGTCTACAGCTCAATGGAAACTCTGAAGGCCTAGGACTCTGGGTCAATGATCATGCTAAACACGTTATTGGGGTCCAGGTATCTCTGTAAACCACAACTTCCAATAGCACCTCTGCTTCCTAATAAAAAGCTTCACTTCCACTTTAGAAGGATTTGTCCCACCTCCTTGACTGATTTCAAATAATTGCTTGGCCTAGGGGAAAACGACATGGAGCTCTTAAAGAAATCATTTGAGAAGGATGTATTAATGTTCTCAGTGAAAGGTGATGCTGCATATGCCATGTCAGCTGTGACCATGGCCATGAGATTGTCTACTGTGGAGACCATGGATGCCTGCGTCTTACAAGTCTCCTTAAATGAAGAGCCAGGCATGACATCAACAGGGTACTGCATTTCACCCACAATGTCAAACTAAAATACAATATCTGGATATGATGACAGAGTGCACTTATGGATAAGGTAGAGGATATGATAAATATGTCCCAATTTTTCTAACAGTTCCAGATTCTCTTCTTGGGGCATAGATGACTGACAACTGAGAAACAAGCTTCTTCTTCAAAGCCACTGCAGAGTCAGTGCTATCAGCTATAGTATGTTTCTTCGTACAGGGATCATTATTTGGAGATATGAAAACTATTACCTGCCTTTTGAGGTACAAGGCCACTGTATATGAGTGCTCTTATGTGTTATCAACTAGGTCCCGCTGGTATAACCCAGGTGGACTGATCCACCATTTTGCATATCTGTTAGAATATTACTTGTAGAAGAGACACTTCTGCCAAAAAAAATTACCCCCGTCACCAATTTGAAAATTTCCTTAAATCTCTGGTCATTAGGAAGAAATGAAGGAGAAACATCTATTTAACCTCATGAATTTCCTCTGAGATGACGTCTAAGAGATTCAAGTACATTGATTTAGCTAATCAAATCTTTGGCATCTTAACTTCAGGGGAAATGAGGCACCAATGTACAGATATATTATTGTCCTGGAATTGGTCTGCAAGAGGAAGAGGTATGGAGACTAGCATGAGAAAGTAGAAACACATTTGCTTCACAATTAAAAGTAGCAGGGACAGCATGATGGGAAGAACATGGAGCAGCATACCATGATTTGTAGAGGTGGGCCTAGCAGAGAACGTTTCATCTCTCTAATACACTTAAGAAAGATGTGCAATGCTATCCAAAGCAGAATATTTCAGTGGCATATAAAACAATAACTGTGAGACAGGCCTACCTAGTTAGAATCTGTGAATTCAGTGCATGTTCCACTAACACTAATATAACCAACTTCAGATAAAATGATACCTGTAAGTCAATCATAAGGTAGACAGGCAGTGAAAGGGTACACCAGGAAAGATGACATCCTTACAATGATTGTTGGAGGTACAAATACCAGATAGGCAGGTAAAAGGGGCCTTCACCTGGGAATATACATTAGTAGGGATCTCATTCAAAGCCTTATTTAGTGATTTGGCATCGAAAGGCAACAGCTGACACAATATTAGGTGAAAAGTGGGCTATAATGAAATAACAGTGTCTACTCCAGCAATGTTGAGAGGTTCCATAACAAACAGTATAAGTCGCTGAACAATGCAATCAACTTTTCATTAAATTAATGTCTTCGAATTCTTCACCTACATGCTTTGAATTTTGCTCACCCTGGCATGAAATGAATTGGGAGGTATAAATGTATAAGTCCAGAATGCTCTGATCTAACCTCTGGATCTTTTGGGAAATCAAATAATTTTGTAATACTTTTTCTGACGCCTTCTTATTCTTAGCAAATGGAATTATTTTCCACAGTGGCACTTGGTGGCAGGTGCAGAAGCGCGAAAACGGCTTAAAGCCTGTATGAACTATACTAGCAGAAAATGCAAAAGTATGGAAAAAGAGCAGAAAGCTGATTATATTTACCATAGAGAATAAAAAACTAATCTCACTGATCAGCTAACATTTTCCACACAAAACTGATCAAGCAGCTTGAGGCCATAAAATGCAACAGTGAGTTTTTGCAGCAGAAATAAACTGGACAAGCAGAATGGAGCAGTGCATTGCAGGTAGTAGCCTGCGATGCTTTGTGATAATAATGTCTGCAGAGTAAATTTGATTAGTTCCTAGAGCTGAAGCTCTATTACACTGAAACAATAGAGGACACATTTGGAATGCTTCCAAATTTATAATTATAAATCTTTAGTGTCATGTCCCGCGGTAGTGGTGCTGCGGTAGCGTTGTCGCCTCACAGCAAGACGTTGTCCCGTTCGATTCTCAGCTAGAGCGTCTTCTGTGTGGAGATATGCGTGAATGGGCATGCCTTCGTTGAAGGTTGTGCGTCAGGGCTGGTAACTCGGCACGTAAAAATCCACTACCAAACATTAGCAGACTGGAGTTCCGCTGTGGTGACCCCTAACCGGGATAAGCCAAAAGACACAACAACAAGTGCCATCTAGGAAGTTACAAGATTTCTTGTTGATAAAGAAGGAGGTGCCTTTTTGTATTTGGTTTCCTTTCCTTTAGCTAAGTGTTGTACATTTTTTATTTTTTATACTTTTCCATCAAACAGATTTTTTGTTTTTTGATTGACTTGTACAGGTTATAGGTCACATTAGAGGTGGGAAAAGTTTTGAAATCATTTATTGTGGTCTCATTTTTATATCACAAAAACCTGGCATTTTAACAGGGGTATGTACACTTTTTATACCCACTGTATGTGGTTTACTATCAAAATCTCAAAATTAAAAAAAAAAAACATTTTATTTTAGATACATAGATGATTTGATTTTCTTATGTGAAAGTGTTGTACATCTGGTATTAAATTTTGTACAGGAAATTCAATCTAATAGATTTGACATATTGTTTGATGGTTTACAATATGGTGAACAGGTTTCTTTTTTGGATGTTAATTTGCATGGAACTGTTGGAAAACATATAAGCACAAGTATTCATGGAAAATTTGATTCTCCTAATGAATTTCTTATGGGTTCTAGTTGCCATCCAAAACACACGATTGAGTCTTTACAGTTTGGTGAATTTCTGAGAATTTCAAGGTTATGTAATGAAGACAATGTGTTTATAAAAGAGATACAGAGTACTAAGATTATGTTTGAGAACAGACAATATGACACCAGATTAATTGAACAAGATATTCAAAGAGTATATAACATTAGATACAATATCAAATCACCATATAAACCTTGGCGTAATATTAATATTAATGCTGCTACTCATAATAATGTAGAAAATGTATTTGTAGTGTCCACTTACAATGTTTGTAGTGACAGCATTAAACAATATATAGTACATTTTTGAGAATTTTTAAAGAACTTAGTGGTTTAACCAAAAAGAAGTTGGTGTTTTCCTATTAGAAGCGTAGAAATATAAAGGATATGGTAGTACACACAAGATTTTGTAGACCTGAGTCTAAACTTTACTATCAAATTTCTGTCACAGGAACTCAATCCTGTGGGAAATGTAGCGGCTGTCCCTATATAGTTAATTTTTTTGCATACATAAATAATATTTGTTTTAGACCGAATGGGTTTTACAATTGTAGAACAGAGAGAGTTATTTATGCCATTAAATGTGGATGTAATAAGTTTTATATTGGCCAAACAAAGAGAATGTTTAAGATAAGATTATTGGAGCATTTGAGGGATATCAGGATAAAGAAAGCAGAAAGCCCCTTAGCTCAACATTTTTATGAATATCATGATGGGAACCCTGATACTCTTAAAGCTACGATTTTGGAGCATATTTTTATAAATAATTTGGATATAAATGAAATTAAGAATATGCTTCTAAAAAAAGAAACTATTTTTATTTTAAAATATGGTACTTTGGTACCGAAAGGTCTGAATACAGACTGTTGTTGGAAAAGTGTTGTTTAAAATGTACTGTGACACTTTAATTGTTTAATTATTTGTGTAATGATGGAGCATTACAGTTGGTGTTATGTAAACTGTTTTAACATGTGGTGTGTTACTCCTTGAAGGCTTACTGTGGCTGAGGCGCTAGAGAAATAAACTTTTTATATTGGTCTTTGTGGCTTCGTTTTGTGGTGCAGCATTTGGTTTCTTCAGTTGTCTGGTGATACATTGCAGGTAGCAGCCTGCGATGCTTTGTGATAATAATGTCTGCAGAGTAAATTTGATTGGTTCCTAGAGCTGAAGCTCTATTACACTTAAATAATAGAGGACACATTTGGAATGTTTCCAAATTTATAATTATAAATCTTTAGTGTCATGTCCTGCGGTAGTGGTGCTGCGGTAGCGTTGTCGCCTCACAGCAAGACGTCCCGTTCGATTCTCAGCTAGAGCGTCTTCTGTGTGGAGGCATGCATGAATGGGCATGCCTTCGTTGAAGGTTGTGCATCAGGGCTGGTAACTCAGCATGTAAAAATCCACTACCAAACATTAGCGGACCGGAGTTCCGCTGTGGCGACCCCTAACCGGGATAAGCCGAAAGACACAACAACAAGTGTCATCTAGGAAGTTACAAGATTTCTTGTTGATAAAGTAGGAGGTGCCTTTTTGTATTTGGTTTCCTTTCCTTTAGCTAAGTGTTGTACGTTTTTTATTTTTTATACTTTTCCACCAAACAGATTTGTTTGTTTTTCGATTGAATTGTACAGGTTATAGGTCACATTTGAGGTGGGAAAAGTTTTAAAATCATTTATTGTGGTCTCATTTTTATATCACAAAAACCTGGCATTTTAACAGGGGTATGTACACTTTTTATACCCACTGTATGTGGTTTACTATCAAAATCTCAAAATTAAAAAAAAAAAAAAAAAAAACGTACAGAACATCGACTGTCAAGGTTGCATTTCTGCATATTAAGTAGGTGAAAATGTTGAATCTGATAATCGACTTCAGCAGATTTTACATTTTCTCTGAATATTGAACGTACTGTCCCTATAGGAGCTAAGGTAAGTCTCAATCCTAGAGTGCATTCCACCTTTTTTCAGCCCCCCCCCCCCCGTGGTGGCTGCGCACCCCCCCCCCCACTAACTATATATTCCAACTCTGAGATAGCACTACAGTGAGGAAATGGATGAATTTCCCAATCTGCAGTGTATCGCAACCTCTATTCATTATATTGAGCTCAAATCAAAGAATGCACAGTGGCATTCACTGATATGAACTGATATGAACTGCTCAACTAACGTTTGGCAACATGGAAACTGGCCATCTGCTGTTCGACATTCCCGTGTTCGTCAACCCCACATTCAACATTTTGATAGTAAATCTATATATATAGATAAATAGATATTTGTGTGTTTGTCTTTAAGTATTTGCACTTGCACTTGTCTTGACTCTGTCCTTTTGTGTGGCCCATCTCTGGCCCTTTCCATTTCCCCTCCCCTGTGTGCTCTGAAACTGGGAGTTTTCACACACAGGCATCTTCACACTTGTTTTTTCTTTTAGCTTGTCTTGGTACTAACCCTGAGGATAATTAGCTTTATTCTTTTTTTCTCAAATACTTCCAAGACTCACACACAGTTACTAAGTTCTAATTACACCTCTGCTCTTAGCACCATAATTCTTTTTTGAGTTCAGATAACCACTGTGCTCCTCCCCTCTAGCATCACAGTATTTCACACAGATATGAATCCCACTGCCATCTGTTTGATTTTTATTTCCTATAGCAATATAACATAAATAAAGGACTAGATGTTTACTTTGTTATAAGTATACCCTTAACACTGACTAACAGCTAGATATACAGTGGTTTTGTACTTTCGTAGAGTATACAGCCCCAATCACAACAAAAATGTAAACTGGGTGTGTACTATCGTTCCAGTCACTGTCACTGAATGTGATCTGTTTATGTGTTCTTGCACTTTTGCCTTCATTGTAATGTACATGACTTTGTTATGGTAAATTGAAAAGTATATATTACTTGTTACTTACATGTATAACTTAGATTTGATGAAGCTCTGACAAGAGTGAAAGTGCCCATATTTTGCTTTTACTTAATAAACTGGGGGTTAAACAAGCAATACCAGCTTGAATCCTGTTTTCTTGTGTTTAAAAAGAATGCAAGGTGATCTTTAACACAGATCTTACATTAGTATTTATAACAAGTTTATTTGAGCACGTCATATGCTTTTATCATTCCTGTACAACATTTTTCCTTTTTATTGGTGTGTGTATATATATATATATATATATATATATATATATATATATATATATATATATATACATACACAGTCACTCTGTCATTCTTTTGGCTAAACCATACATGGTTGAATTTTGAAAAAGTTGCATTCTGCTGAAGGTTATTACAACGATCAATCATGTGCAGTTCGTTCAGTGCTACTAATGTAAGTGAATAAGTCTGTCTCATTCACTTTCAATGTTAACAAGTTATGGCAGAGTGTATGTTATGTCCAGTGGGGTAGGTGAATTTGTCTTTTTCCACATAAAGTTGTGGGGGTGTACTGGTTAACGAGTGGGTGCCTTGGGACTTATTCCCCTGGCAAAAACTATTGTGGATATTTTGCATATCTGATGTGGTCCATCTTGAGGTTCACAGAAAGTGGTTTTGGCTACTGTTTTGAATAAACATATAACAATTTTCTTTGACAGGAATGCACTATGATCATATCTGTTGTTGCAAGATATATCCAGCAATACGTATTTTTACTAAGTAATTTTATAATTATTACAGAAAAAAGGTTGGCACATAACCATCTGAAAATCAGACTATATGAATGTTGCAGTTAGCTGTTTTATGCCCAAACCCAGCTCTGGCCTTAGCTGAAATGGCGTCCTAGGCGAAATAGTGCTCTGGCACTGCTAAAGCCCCACCCACACAATACTCATGAAATACCCCTATTTGAGCCACACCTACAGGTAGGTCACTCCCGAAGAAAGCCATTCCATTAATTTCCTTAAATTATTTAAATGCATAAGAAGACAGATATACCTTGTAATGTAGTTAAACTGCAACTACCTTTGTGTATATATCTCCTGCTTTAAATACCAGAGCTGGATCATGGTCAAATAGGGCCCTAGGCAGGGTAATAGATTGGGCCCCCCACAGCAGCCCCTCCTGCAGCAACCCCCTGCCCCCCAGCAGCAGCCCCCTCCCCAGCCATTCCAGTGTTCCATTACTTGGCTATTTCTCACAAGTTACTACTATACGCACTATTCAAATCTATCAATGTGCACACTGTTTTCTTATTTACATACAGATATTGAAATAAAATAGCACAAACACAGATAGCCATTTGCTAAACAAACAATACAGTCTCGCAATGAAAACAGACTTAGCATGAGCAGTAAACTTCTCTGCTCTTGAAACTCACATTCATTGAAACAGCATGAAAACCCACATTCATAGAAAATGCATCTGGCCAGTGGAGGATTAAGTTTACCTTTGGCCTGTTTTCAAAACAGACGCCTTGCACACATTTTTAGGGCCATGCATACTTGTATTTGTTCTTTGATTTACCTTCCTGATTGTAATAAATTATATTCCTTGTATAATACAAGACCACTTGTTAGAATGGGTTTTAAATTTGTTGTTTTAAACATTCTTTTAATAAGCAATGAAACAAAATATTTATGAATCAATAACTACTCATTTCAGAAAATTCAACCATAAAAGGCCACTCAGTACTTCTGCATTCCAATCTACCAATATTACTTGATACGCACAATCTCTGCTGAAATAAAATCATCTAAATAATTCTAATGTGACGCCCGTGCACTGGCCCAGTAATCAAGGAGCCTCAATCCTCACCACTAACACCAGTGAGAGATGTCCACATTGGGATGATAACAAGTACACACACAGTAAAGTACAATTTCCCTTAAGAGTACACAGAGATCACAGTCAGTCTGGGGCTGGTTTCTCCCTTTCTCTCCAGATCCCTAATAAGACTCCCCATCTCAGCAGAATGATCAAGTCAAAACCTCCAGCAGCCTCTCTGCCCAACCAGAGCTTCGTGTCCCTGCCCAAGTAGCTGACACACACACACACACACACACACACACACACACACACACACACACACACACACACTTTGAGATATGAATTATATACAAACACACAGGCACTCCTGGGGAAGGCTGGCATAGGTTTTTCAGCTATGCCCCCTCCTGCCCAGACTATGAGGTAGAAATTACTGCCACCAACCACTACTTATCAGCTATTATAAGGCCCTTCCCAAAGGGTGACCAATTCCACTGTGTGCTATTACTGTCATCCAAATACTAAGTGTGACCCAGGGCTAAGGCTATTTGAGTGGCTTATACAGTTTCACCAAATACATGCAAGTACTCTCAGAGCTTAAATTATCTGTACACAAAACAGCCACAGTTGAACGTTTACAAATATTTAATAATAAATAATAAAAACACAAGACAATACTCATCAATTCAACAAAGTGCTAATAGAGAGTTCAGAAATTACAGGAAAATACTTTAAAACAATATTGTAGGATAGTCTGACATAAATATAGAAAACAGCTAGACTACTCTGGCTATATTCTTATCTGTCCCTAAGAGAAACTATGTTCTAAATTCTACTTACAAGGCAAACTGCTAGTGAGATGTTGTCAGCTCTGAAGACAAATACAAAATGCTCTTCTTTGTTTCTGTCTTTAAACTAATAATACACAGTACGGCTGAGTCATTTCAGATTACATCATTCTTGTCTCTTCACTGAGTTAGTTCCCAGGGTAACAGAACTCAAAATTTAACATTTCTTTGATCTGCACCTGTCAGGAACCCACAGCAATAAAAGACACTTTACATGTGAAACCTATTAATTATCTCTGTCTTAGCACAATAGAAAGAATTTCTAGCTCAGACATCCTGTGTCCGAGCTTGAAATCAAACATAGTCATAAAATCCTTTACTTATCAGCTTTCTTCCAGCAGGGTGCACTGTGGTTACATTTTTGGAAGCTTCAGAACATAACACAGTGTTCTTACGTTTGTTACACAAGTCTGTGGATTATATTAATATTTACAATGACATAGAATTATTTACAAAATTCTATCTAGCAAGCCTGGCAGCCTTCACAAAAAAGAAATCTGTAACTAATGAAGTGGTTGCTACTTGGAAACAATTTTACATCTCAATGGTTTATCTAAACATTCTGTGCCTGCTGCCCTTGAATAATTAATTGCCTATATTACATTAAAAAAAATGGTAGTTGGTAATATTCCAGTAGGAAATGACTAACAAGCCAACAAGTTCAAAGCCACTATGCATCTCATACAAAGGAGGACATACTCAGGAGTGTAGAATCCCTTCCCCCTTACAATGCACCAAAGAATCAGCAATCATATGGGTACTGCAATTTCAGCACTCCATTTTCTTGGTGTGGGAGTAGAATCCACAGCCTTCTGCACCAAAGGCAATTATGCTACTAACACTGCTTTCAAATTCTACAACACAGTGTGCCATTTGATAAACAAAAAACAGCTAGTAGCACATTAAAAACAGCCTTAGCAACAGCAGCAGTAAACTTTCTTCCTTTGAAGCTCACAATGCCATGAAAAAGAACTGAAACTCATAATCCCTTGAAAATCCCTTGAAAATGTACTGAAGTACAGGCCAACACTAAGGGACTCTGGCTAACAAAGTTCGCAGATGACTGCAAACTGGGAGTCATTATTGAATCCCCAAATGATGTGGATACTCTACAAAAGGGCCTTACAGAAACAAATGCTTGGTGCCAGAGCCATGGGCTCAAGCTCAATGCCAAGAAATGTATAGTTATCCCCTTTGGGAAAAAACATGTACCCGTGAATTATCACATAGGTGGCAGTACACTAAACACCGAAAGTTTGATAAGAGACTTAGAGACACAGGTGGACAGTGGTTTCACCTTCAATAACCACATCGTCACAACAGTCAGGAAATCCTTCTATGTGGCACACCTTATCACTAATGGCTTTTCATCCAGAAAAAAAAAAGTCATTGTCCCACTGTACTCATCCCTTATTAGACCCACTATAGAATACAACGCCCCATTTGGTATGTACCTCTCAATACATCCGCAACAACTGGAAAGGCTGCAGAAATACCTCACTAAAAGAATCACAGGCCTAAAGCAGATGCCCTATGCTGACCGCCTTAAAAAACTCCAGCTATACTCTGTCACATATCATCTACTCCGAGGCGGTGTCTGCTTAACATACAAGGCCATATTAAACCCAGAGCTGTTGGACATGCTACACTTAAAGAAATCCCAATCCCTCAGAGCCACACACTCCAGGGATCTAAATCTTGTCATCACAATAAACAAAACATGCTGGAGGGATAGGTTCCTGACCCAGAGACTCCCCATACTCTGGAATAGACTGCCCATACATGTCAAGCAGAGCGCCTCTTTGGCCTCTTTTTCAAAAGGAACCTTGATGATTGGATAAGAAAGGAAATTCACCCCGGAATCATGTCAGTCGCCCTGCTAGACAGGGATCCAGGGAAGTAAATAGTGTGGGAAGAAATAGCCAGGGAATTAGTTCATAGTTCATAGTTTAGTTTGGAATTGCTATGGCTAGGCTTGTATAGGCCCTAGGGCCGATAGCCTGGTACCAACCTATGAACCTATAAACTCTTAATTCCCTGAAAATGAAACTCAAACTTACATTTCTGTCAGCAGTCTGGGTAGCTGGTGTACAACAGTGGTTCCAAAACCCCAATGTAATAACTGCTTAGTTAAAATAAAACATTTGTGCATGAAAATAATAGAAGCCAATGGTGTCCATTTTGCCTGTTAATTCAATGTTAAAATTTAATTGGAACTCAGTGATGAAGATGGCTACCTCAGAAAAAGTTTGCACACAGTTTCTATGCAAAGCCCTGGTAACTCTTTGGCACAATTATCTACATTTTCAATTTTCTAGTGCAATTCTCCCCTGTTAAATTGAAGGGGGATCTCTCTTGTCCCATCTTTGTTGGTACTGCAGACAGGAAAATGAGGATGGCATGCATATGTTATGGTTATTCACAGAGTTGCAAATCAGTACTGCTGCATCTCTTTCAAACTCCACCCACAGTACACATCCAGCTCCAGCTCCCACACGCCGCACTGGAAATAATCTTGACTTCAAACTTGTCCCTACCAAAATCACCAAATAATACCTCAAAAAAAAAAAAAAAATAAATGTCACCGCCTCTGTCCAAAATCAGCTCCTCACAGAATCCCTAAAACCAGCAGCTGAAATCTTAGCTGACCCCGCCTCTACCTTAATTAACAGATCAGTCCATGAGGCATATTTCCCCTTCATTTGGAAAAATTCCTTCACTCTCCTGCTGCAAAATGATGGCCCATTTTCTGATCTTTCTAACTTCAGACCCATAGCTATTTTATCAACCATCTCAAAAATCTTAGAAAAATCTTTCCACTCAAACTCAAAAATTTCCTATTCAAACTCGATCTCCTCTCACCATGCCAACATGACATCCAACCCTCTCACAGCACCAACAATGGTCAGCATTCACTTCTTAACACTGCAAATAAACTTAGAAATGGAACTCTCCTAGTCAACTCAGTATTACTTGACCTCTCTAAAACCTTTGATACTGTCTCCTTCACAGACACTTTAAGATAAGCCTACCATACAAAGCCATGATGCAGTTCAAATCTTAGCTTCACAACAGAACTCAGAATATAAAATGGCTTCAACAGTCCCCATCCAAGTCAGAGTCCCCCAAGTATCTGTCCTTGGCCCATATGATGGTACATTAATTGAACTAGTCCAAGTCACTAAACTACTTAGAATCACCACTGATGTCAACTAAAATTGGACCAGTATATTTAACAAGTAACCCTTAAGGCCAAACAATGCTGTGGTTGTCTGATAAATCACTCTTGTGATTACATTCTGAAGTAACTGAGAAGTATTAGAGTATTAAAGTATTAGAGCTTTAAGGGTAATTTCTGGTGACAGTTTGGCACAGATGACTAAACTGTGATCCATGGATGAACTTCTTCCTTTAATCCCATGTGTTATTCCTTGACTATCCAACTCATGTCTCTGCTGTGGAGCTCTGAACAAGTTTCATCAAGAGATGCTGCTCCTGATCTCCTTTAAAAAGGAATAATTACTTGTAGTGGGTATAATAGTTAGCAAATGCAAAAAAAAAAAAAAAAGTGAGAGAGAGAGTACAGTCTCTTTTCAGTGGTAGTATAATGAGAAGTTATGTACCTACCATAATGTTCCATGTTAGTTGTCTTCTCTCGCCTTCTTTCTTGCTTGATGGGTTCGGAGCCGATCCTCGGCTCCGACTCGGCACTTGCTAAGCTCGAGAGTCACTTTTACCAGCTCGAGGTAGCCCCATATCTCATGATGCAAGGCGGTAAGTACCCAGATCTCGTTTGGTACCTATAGGCAATAACACCCAGCACAAAAAACTTCCCAGAAGGAAAGAAAGGCAAAAAGCCTAAAGGATAGGCTATAAGGAAGACCAGACAACTACATGGTCTTAAGAAGCAATCTTCCAGATAGGGAGAAAAGGGTCTGTCCAGGCCAGGGGGCAGGAGGGAGGGTCGCAAGAAAGAAGGCGAGAGAAGACAACTAACATGGAACATTATGGTAGGTACATAACTTCTCAATGTTAAGTTGTCAATCTCGCCTTCATTCTTGCTTGATGGGACCGCGTCCCTAGCACCTCTATCCTGGGTGGCTCAATGGAACAGACTCTTGAGAACTGTAGAGCCAAAATTGGCTCTATCCCTGGAGGCCAAATCCAATTTGTAATGAGAAACAAAGGTATGAGGAGTGGCCCAAGTGGCTGCTGCACAAATAGTATCTAAGGGGAGTCTAGCCTGAAAAGCTGTGGAAGTGGCTAAACTTCTGGTGGAATGGGCTTTTGGTTTTGAGCACAGCTGTTTGCCCCTGAGCTGATAGATTTCGGAGATGGTGGAAGAAAGCCATCTAGATAAGGTCACTTTGGAGACAGATAGGCCTTTCTTATTTTCAGCATAAGAAAGAAAGAGTTGATCGGATTTTCTGAATTGTTTTGTTCTGTCCAAATAATATCTGAGTTGGCGGTGAACATCAAGATAATGTAATTTTTGTTCCGATCTGTTGGAGTAATTAGGGAAAAATACAGGGAGATCAATAGATTGGTTCAAATTCATTTTCGAAGCCATCTTAGGCAAAAAGGATGGATTAGTTCTCAAGGATACCCTGTCCTTGTGGAAGACCAAGTAAGGGGGACGAACAGAGAGAGCATGAAGTTCTGACACTCTCCTGGCCTAGGTAATAGCAACAAGGAAGAGTGTTTTCCATGAAAGAAACTTCAGTGGACATGAAACAGCTGGCTCGAAAGGAGGAAGAATTAAGGATGTCAGCACTAGATTTAGGTCCCATTGAGGAGGAGGACTCCTGACAGGAGGTTTAAGGAGAAAAATTCCTTTTAGAAAGGCTCTACAAAGCCTGTGGGACATAATGTTGTGATCTGCAAACCCAACATGAAAGTTCGAGATAGCAGCCAACTGCACTTTAACCGTGGAAGATGAAGAGCCTGAGTGAAAGATTTCCGCTAAAAAATCCAAAACTGCATGAACAGGGGCAGTAAAGGGATCTATATTCTTTGATTTTGCCCAACAAGAGAAGCGTTTCCACTTGCTGGTATAAATCCTTCTAGTAGAGGATTTAAGGGAAGCCACTATGATATCCCTAACCAGGTTAGAGATCATAGGAAGCCTGGCTAAGGAAGGAAGTGGAGCAACCAAGCTGTGAGGTTGAGAGAAGGAATAGACCGATGCAGGTGACCCGATTGGTGGATCAGAAGGTCTGGCACTGGGTCCAGATGCCACGGCTGCACCAATAGGTGACGATGGAGGAACGGAAACCAAATTTGTCGAGGCCAATAGGGGGCAATGAGAATAATTTTGGCTCTCAAAACGGTGGCTTTCTGGAGTACTTATGGAATCAACGGAAAGGGAGGAAAGGCATAAAGAAGTCCCTGGGGCCAATCCTGGGTTAGAGCGTCTCTGGGGGGATGGCCTGGCAGTGGGAAGAGAGAAAAGAAGTCTGGGCATTTGCTGTTGGGGAGTAGCAAAAAGATCGCAACATGGGCGGCCCCATTCTAGAAAAATCTCCTCCACTATAGATTGTTTGAGAGACCACTCGTGAGGCATGAGAATAGCTCTGCTCAATCTGCCCGCTAAAATGTTGGTTTTCCCAGGGATATGCATTGCAACCAGAAACCGATGAGAGGAGATCGCCCATTGCCAAAGTCTGAGAGCTTCTCGACACAAGGGGTAGGACTTGGTTCCGCCCTGTTTGTTGATATACCATACTACAGACATGTTGTCTGTGTGAACTGCAATTGTTCCCAAGGGAAGAAAATCGTTGAGGGCTTGCAACGTTAAAAGCACTGCTCTCATCTCTAGGACATTTATGTGCAGGTGGTATTCGAACGGTTGCCAGGTCCCATGAACCATCCTGCCCTGATAATGACCCCCCCCCACCCGATCAGGGAGGTGTCCGTAGTGACTGTGGCTTCTGGGGCCGGGGATACAAAGGGTCTGCCCTGATGAATCTGGGGAGAGGAAATCCACCAGGATAGGTGTTTTTTGCAAGTTTGTGTCACCAGGATTTGGTGACGCATGGGAAGTTGTTGGTAAGACCACTGGGTGAACAACATCCATTGAAGAAGACGCATGTAGAAGAAGGCCAAGGGAAGAAGGGTAATGGCCGCTGCCATGAGGCCCAACACTTTCAGGACCATTCTGGCTTGCACCTTTTTGCTGGCAAGGATGATCCGCAAGTGACTTTGGATATCTGAGATTCTTTGGTCTGTGAGGGTTGCTGACATCCGAACAGTGTTTAAATTTGCGCCTATGAAAGTAATAGACTGGCAGGGCAATAAGGAGGATTTTTCGTAGTTGATCGAAATTCCTAATTGAGTGCAGAGATTTAGAGTGTAATCCCTGGCTTGAAGAAGTTGATGCCTGGTGGTGGCTGAAAGGAGCCAGTCGTCGAGATACGGAAACACCTGGAATCCTTGACGTCTCAGGTGAGCCGTGACCACTGCCATACATTTGGTGAACACTCTGGGGGCTGTAGTGAGACCAAAGGGCAGGGCTCTGAATTGAAAATGACTGGACCCCAGCCGAAAGCGGAGAAACCTTCTGGAGCGTCTGTGAATTTTTATGTGATAGTACGCATCCTGAAGATCTATTGAGCACATCCAGTTGTCTTTGTCCAAGAAGGGCAAAATTGATTGAAGTGTGACCATTCAAAATCTTGTCTTTTTCACAGACTTGTTGAGTCTGCTGAGATCCAATATTGGTCTCCAATCTCCCGTCTTTTTGGGGACCAAAAAGAACCTTGAGTAGATTCCGGGCTCTGAATGGTCTGTTGTAACTGGCTGAATGGCCCTTTTGTGTAGAAGCTTTGATACTTCTAACTTTGCGATTTCCCTTAGACCGGGTGGCACATCTGGAAGGGAATTTTTGTGAGTGAAAGGACTTTCCTCGAAAGGAATTTTGTAACCCTCGGATATGATCGACTGTACCCATCTGTCTTGTGAGAGGGAATGCCAGGCTTCTGGGTACAGCGATATTCTTCCCCCGACTGCCTCCAAGGATGGACAGTCGGGCAACATCTCAGGGATGCTGGAAGGGCTTGTCAGAGAGAGGCTCTCTGCTTCCCTGGTTTTGAGGACCCCCTCTGCCTCTAGGGCGGCGTCTGTTATTATTACCCCCTCTGCCTCTAGGGGTAAACTGACCACGTGTGTCTGGCGTGACTCCTTGGGATTTACGGAACCACATTTTTCCGCCCTTCTGACCTTTGGGGTAAGGTCTAGAGGGGGTAGAAAAACGGACCCCTATGGCAGAAAGAGTCTTGCCGTCTTGCTCACACCTGGTCAATGTATCCTTCACTTGAGGGCCAAACAATGCTGACCCATCAAAGGGAGAGTTTGTGAAGGACGCCTTAAAGGGATCTGCAAAATTACAGAGCCGCATCCAGGATTGACGTCTGAGAGCCACTCATGTACCTGCGGCTCTACTCGCTCCATCTGCTGCATATGAAATCAGCCGCATGGAGGAGTTAGCTATAGAATTAAGGATTCCTAGCTGAGAAGCAATCTTTTCCTGAGCCCCTGGAGCTGTAGGATCCTGTACTACTTCACCTAGTTTTTTAAGGATGTCCCTTTGGAGTCTGGTGAAGTGACATAAATAATTCAGCGAACGCATGGCAAAGGTCACTGAGGAGAACATCCGCTTACCATACCTGTCCATGGTCCTAGAATCCTTATTAGGAGGATGGACTGGTACGGAAGGATCTGCAAGTTCCTTCTTAGTAGTGGCCGCCACCACCATGGCATCAACAGGGACACCTTTTGTAAGGAATTGCTTTTCAGAAGGGGCTGTAATAAATTTAGACGGCCTCCTAGGAACTGGCTCTACAGAATCAGGAGAAGCCCAAGCCTTCCGAGCAATAACCTCCACAAGGGGGTCGAAAGGCGGAGACACCCAGGAGGTGGAGGGTCGAGATCCAAACGCCTCTAGGTATACCAACTCATCCTCGGAGGGATTTATGGAGGGCCAGTTTCCCCTCTGTTTTAGGAGTTCTAGGATGTCTGAAAAGGAGACATCCTCAGAGGGGGATCTTGGGGACCCCTCCAACTCATCTAAGTCGGTATCTGAAGTGGTAGACTCAGGGGAGTCCAGGTGCTTCCTCTTACAAGTCCTCTTGTGCAGAGGATCTCCTGACGGGTCAGGAGAATCCTCGGAAGAGGGGGTTCTTCCCAGTGGGGAAACCTGAGGCGGTGGATCTCTAGGTCCGGGAGCAAGAGAGAGGGAAGAGATATCGACAGGCACCGTAGAGGGAGGAGCTAAGGGAATAGACTGCTGACTGAGCCCAGTGGCCAGCACACTCTTCATCACCTCGAAGGCTCCCCTCCCATGGAGATCCGAGAGAACCCGTTCCGAAGAAACAGGGACTCCCGGGCCCACCGAAAGGGAAGGCTCCGATGCAGATGTCGGAGCCGAACTCACCAAGGCCGAAGCTCCAAGGGGAAGAGCGGGGTCGGACAAGGGTCCGATGCCACTCACCCCCTCGGAGGAGACCAGGGAAGCCCGACCACCGAATCCCTCCAAGGAAGGTCTCGAGGAGGAGATAAGAGTAGATGCTGAAGGTGCAGAAGGGGGGGGGGTATCTGCCCCTCAGCCATAGCCGTAACCATTCCCGTAGACTCCAGCTCCAAACTCTGGGGTAGAGTCGAAGGAGGAACTTGAAGAGGGTGTGGACTAATAGTCGTCTGTTGAGATGGACTATGAAGCATCTGGGCCAGTGCCTGTGATTTTAATAATCTGCTTACCACCCTCTCTAAATCATGGTCTGATAACCTGGAAGACCTAGATGATCGGCTCCGATGGCTCCGTTCCAAAAGAAGAGGCGAGGCCGGAGCCAACAGTATCGGTTCCAAAGAGGGAGACCTGGTCCTCTTCCTCGAAGGAACCATCGGAACCGACGAACCCACGGAGCCGATAACTTTTCGGCTCCGAGTGTAGATCTAGATATATCGGCTCCAGCCGGAGCCGATACAGGCATGGAAGTAGTGGTGTCGGAGCCGGTCGGCGCCGACACCGAAGCCTGGGCCACATGGTGGTCGGAGCCAGTCGGAACCGACACCAAAGTGACCATAGCACTATCGGCACCGATAGCCATCGGTGCCGAGGATTTAGACAAGGTCGGATCGGCTCCAGCCGGAGCCGATCTCGACTCCGACGAAGTCGGAGCCAAGGCCGAAGGCTTAGACACAGAAGCCTGGGCCTTAGTAGTCTTAGAAGGCTTTCCCGGAGCCGATTTGGCCGGGGAGCCCTCCGGTTTAAGGAGACCCCTTAAAATAAGCTTATTTCTCCTTTCCTGCAGGACTCTCTGGCTAAAAGAGTGACATATTGCACAGGAGTCCTGCAGGTGGAGAGGTCCCAGGCAGTATAAACAAGAAGTGTGACCGTCTGTCAGAGACATCTTCTGACAGCACGAGTCACACTTCTTGAAGCCTGAGACCCTCTGTTCTTTGGACATTATTGTATACACAAACAGTACACACACAGTCCCAAATCAGACAACTAGATTTAAAGAATAATAAGTAAAAACCTCACACACACACACACACACACACACACACACACCCTGACAGGGTGGGGGGGGGGGATGGGAGGGAAAGAAAGGCCTGACTAAAAAGATGAAGAAGGAAAAATAAAGTTAGTCAGAAAAGGTCTTACAATTAACTGAAAGTGATAGAATTATACAGAAAAGTAGATTTTTCTCTGATTGGGGTGACTAGAAGTTTAAATATAAACACTTACCAGGAGCTGGCAAAAGGAGGACCTCATCAGCGAAGCAGTAAACGAGATCTGGGTACTTACCGCCTTGCATCATGGGATATGGGGCTGCCTCGAGCTGATAAAAGTGACTCTCGAGCTTAGCAAGTGCCGAGTCGGAGCCGAGGATCGGCTCCGAACCCATCAAGCAAGAATGAAGGCGAGATTGACAACTTAACATCAGCCCCTTTGCAACCGATCTCTGTAGCACAAGCTATAAACCTATCTCTGTAAGCTGTAAATGCAATGAGTTAGGCGCAACAGCAAAGATAATGATAGGTTCAAGATGTAGACTGCCCCAACATAACCTCTAGAAACTTCCATAATCCCTCCTAATAAATGCCCATGACAAACAGAGACACAACTGAGTTGTACTGCAGGGGTCAGGTTATAAAGGCCTTTGTGGTTATTAGCATAGTATATAACTACGAACATAGAAACTTAAAACTGTTAGTTGCATGCATGTGTAGTTCTGTATAGATTGCTGTCTGTCTGTCAGCCTGAAGCTTGATAATGACATTTGTTTTATATATGCTTTATGAGTCAAAAAGATGTGTAACAGCATTATTTTTCCTGGATTTCAGGGTGCAATGGGTGCGCTTCATGTATTGTATATTAACTCTTGACACCACTAAGCCATACAGAATGTTAAGTATCAGGCATTAGATTAGTTAGAAGGAGGAAATAGCATGAAGGTGTGAGCAGTCTTGTGACTCATTCACCTTGCATTTCCTATGACCCTTTGACAAATAATATATAATTAAGCAATAACCCATGCCTGGGTGTGGGTAATGCTGGATTTGCCCACGGTTGGTGTGGTTTGCTCACGACGGCGAAGCCCGAGTGGCCAAACAAAGACAACCGTGGATAAATCCAGCATTACCCACACCCACAAGTGGGTTATTGCTATTATACAATGACATTATTTAAGAAAAAATATACATATATGATGTACTGGGCATGCGTATGGTTACGCAGTACATCAGAACTGTATATGGAAGCAACGGAGAATGCAAGATCTCCACTGCTTTTAAAAACGTGTCTCGCTATGTTAAAAGTGTTTATCATAGCGAGACAGCTTTAAAAAAAGCAACAGATATTTTCCTTTCTCTGTTGCTTTTTTTTAAAGCTGTCTCGCTATGTTAAATGACTGATTTCTCAGCCATGTGAAAACTTGCCCCCTCTTAAAGTCATTGGTATCTCTATTTTAACCTTCTTTTGTTGTAACAGTTTCCTTTCATACACAACAATTCCATCCAACAAACTCTCCATTAACCGATCAATACCTGGCCTGAATACTTATCTGATATAAGCTTTCACTGTTCTCTGATAGACTCTCTCAATTTATCTTCCTCAGGTTTGAAAAAGTCAATAAACAGAGCCAAATACGTGGTGCTTACCTCTAAAGTCAATTGCTGCCATTTGGTAAGTAAATCCGTGTATAAAGCTCCACAAGTGGGCATTTTGAGGATATGCAGGCTCCTAGGAACGATTTTCATTGCCAAACATACCTCAAAATGTTGTAGTTGCATTTGTAGATGCTTTAATTTAAGGAAATCCGACTCCAGCTTCTGCATGGCATTCTGCACGCTTTCATTATCAAATGCTTCTGTTTTAGCCTCACCATCGCCGGAAATGACCTCATAAAGCATCAAGGGATTCCCTTCAAAGCTTACACATCTGGAAATTTCCTGATAGTATCTCTTGACTCTCCAGGTCTGTATTCAAGTTCCAAATCCTCATTAAATCCTTCTGCCATGTCCCTGAGGAGTGCAACACAAAAGCTTGTAAAAATAACAAATATCCAGTTAGCTCTCCAAAGGATAAGTGTCCCACTGCTTAAAAACATAAATCCAAATGATCCAACACACCGAATAGCAGTGAGGCAGCCAGGCAGTATACGAACCATAAAACTTTTATTACATAAAATAAAAAACGGAAAGTGCTTTCGCTGTGAGCTTCCTCAGACCAGTAAAAGCATCTTAATCAAACAAATATAATTAGTAAACCAATAGAATTCAGAGAATCAGTTTTAAATATAAGTCCAAAATGTAAAGGCATATATCACCCTTATATAAACTTGCCTCTATCATTGTACCTTGGCTGTCATAAATAGCAAC
Source organism: Protopterus annectens (assembly GCF_019279795.1). NCBI lineage: Eukaryota > Metazoa > Chordata > Ceratodontiformes > Protopteridae > Protopterus > Protopterus annectens. Next base: position 750,713,857 of record NC_056726.1, on the reverse strand, counting down.
TTTTAACTATAGACTTATTATAAAAATGGGCATAATAAAATCTTCATATAAGTAGAAGCACTTAGCAATAAATAAATATAAACATAAGATATGATAACTGCTGATTCATTTAAAAAAATACATACTAATAAACAAAGTGAGACTAACCCTTAGTCATGTCTGTATACTTCTCAGTCTCCCAGATTTAAGTGTAGGTTTTAGGGATGCCCTCTCATTGAGGCCTCTACCCCTGTCAGCTCTCAGTCTGACTATCCACTTGACCTCTCTACCTTCTGTCATGTTTCTAATGTCACCTTCTCGTAGGCTAAGTGCATTAATACCTATCACCATAAACTTGAATGTATGATCATTTCCTTGCAACAGAGTATGCTTGGATAGAGCACTGTTACTAGTGCACATTCTAGTACTATATATGTGTTCTCTTATTCTATCTTTCAGAACTCTATCCATTTTTCTTATATAGAATAAGTGACTAAGAATACACTCAGCTAAATAAACCACATGTGATGTTGAAATTAAAATTTTGGTCATTGTCTGGATGATTAAAATTCCCACTGCTATTAATAAAACAACAGAACCAGCACTTACCACATGGATAAGTGTAGGGTCTAACCTCTACGGATCGATCCAACTTGTTTGTTGGGTAGCAGAGTAACCTGTTCAAGTTATGTTTATTCTTAAATTTGAACCTTGGTTCAGCACCCACAATTTCTTTAACTACTGGGACCAGTGTTAAAAACAACCAGTTTCTCCTGATAATATCCAGATTATCATTACTATCACTAGTAAAGAACATGGGTATCTTCATACCTCTCACTCCATCATTATTTGTAGTATGGGTATCATAGTCTTGAGTGGGTGCATAGTAAGGGGATGTTCTACTTCCTCTTAAGCTATATAAATCTGAAAGCCCTTTCTCAATCTCATTGGTCCTATATCCTCTATCAGTGATTTTTTAATTCAAGTCCAATAATTCAGACTGAAAGCCTTCATCCGATGCATTCAGTCTGGAAACCCTCATGTCCTGTCCTTTAATTGTGTTTCTAAAAATGTATTGGGGATGCATGCTATATCTATGAAGAAGGCAAGACTTTCATGAGCATGAAGCCCACAGTGTCACCAAATAAATGCAGTTCCTCTCAAAAGTTAACTTATTTTCTACAAGACCAGCCACAATGAAAGGTATAGATATATTTAATAATAAATAATAAAATAGAAAACATGAAAATACTGAATATATATTTACAATAAACACCAGGGTTTCAATTCACAGGAAATATAAAAAAACAACACAGATGGACAGATTCAGACATACAGAAAAACAAAATTTAACTAGTCTCACTATATTTTCCTAACTGACTGAAGAATTACTATTCCCTGGTACTTACTAAAGCAAGGCAAGATGAAGTGAGTGGTATTTTCAATTCCAAAACAGAGTGCTAAGTGTCACTATCACATCTCTCACTAATATCTAAATACAACTTCAGTGCTGGCTATAGAATGACATCACATCCGGCCACCTGGCTCTCTGGTTCCCAGACTACACCTCTGACTTGAAGCTTTACCATGATCTAGCACAGATGTGTCACAATGCACACCTAGAACTTTGCTAAGTCATCTGGAGACTGTAAAACAATTCCAATACTTTCATCCCTCCTGGAGAGACTAACCAGCCTTTCTCTGGCGCCCCCGGGTAGCAATTAGCTCATTACTAAAGACAATATGAGCCCTGGCTTTTCCTAGACATTGTGTCTCTGGCTGCATTCAGGCCTGTGAGATAAAATCTTAATGGCCTAAACCAAGTCATTTAATTTCTGGATATTTTTCTTTAGGTAAGCTGAGCTGAGCTCAATCCCATCCCTTCCAGCATCCTTTGTTGACATATATACATTTCCTCAGTTTCAACAGTACGGTCTGATATAAATGTATATTTCTTTTCTGTCATTCAAGACCCAATGTTAATACATTTTTAACACAAGCAGATTTACAAATGCATTTTTAACACAAGCATCTGTACAAATCAGTTTGATATACAAATGACATAAAATACTTTACAAAACTCCAGCTAGCTGTGCTGGTATATGTTGCACATGCACTGCCCTACTTTGGCATAGCTGGCACTACTTCACTTCATCACACCTCTCAACTGTCCAGATTTTTGAAGAATGTCCAGATTTTCATTCATAATTTTGGTCTATTGCTCATAAAATTGGTGGTTTTCTGGACCAGAGACATGCAGTTGGTCTCCCCAGTTCTGTATGGTGTTACATCAGTAAGCTGTCCAGCCCCTTCAGTCAGGAACTTTTGAAATGGTTTCTCAGCCTCCGTCGTGAAGCTCCTATTGCTCTGTGTGCTCCGCCCACACATTCTCCTGCTCCCCCAACATGGGCATGCCCATACTCCCAGCCACTTCATCAGTCACCTGAGCTGCTAATCACACCTGGTTCGAATGAGCGGTAGTCAGGGCTTTATCCCCCTTTGTCACAGAAGCAGCTAGTCATCTCTGTTCTTTTATGCAGTAGCACTTAAAAACTATAAAGGACAATGAGGTGCAAGAAGCAAAAAGAAAACAGTGTGCTGACCTAGATGGCAGAACAGGACTAAAATGACAAAAATGGGGCTAAAGGTGGCTGTGCATAGCAAAAAAAAAAAAAAAACATTGAGCATGGAACTAGTCAACTTAATCAAACTGGAAGAATCAAGCATAATTGTGTTAGGGCACATACATCTTGATGTCCAGTATTGTTCTCATAGTTAAAGATACATCAGTTTACTGAAATGTATGTTGTTTTCTTAATAATCCAAAAACAAATTAATCTGAATTTAGTGTTGCTGAGAAATTAAGCTGAGTTACCAGCTACCCCCACATTTTTCCTTGCCCATTGTTAATACTGACATTAAGTTTAGGTGTGCCTGATAATTAGAGTACCAGGATAGTTTATTTAGAGACCAGATTAAGTCCTGTTCTTCAGTATTTGCTCTCTCACAGTGCATTTTAACTGGGAGAATTTATCTATTACCCCTATGTGTTTTGTTGTTGCCTTTCGGCTTTTCCCAGTTAGGGGTTGCCACGGTAGAACTCCGGTCTGCTAATGATTGGCAGTAGATTTTGATGCACGCCGAGGTGCCAGCTCGACGTTCAACCTTCAACGAAGGCACGCCCATTTAAGCATGTCTTTCGAATGCCCACCCAACCATGGGGAGGACATGCAGACTCCACACAGAAGGCACTCCCCGCACTCCAGCCAAGAATCGAATGGGAGAACCTCTTGCTGTGAGGCAAAAACACTACCACTGCATTACCCCTATGTGTTTTATACTTTAATAATCCTGTATTGTAAGTAGGCTGTTACACACACCAGTGTCAAAACAAAGTCAAGTGGTGCTAGACAGAGTAAGAGACTGGCATATGACAGAAATAATAATTACAGAACTGAGGTCTGGGTCCAACTCTACATCTTCAGCTGAGACAGATATGTTTTTGTTTGATTTTTTAATTGTATTAATTAGTTATTACATAATATGAACTTACTGAATTACAGCTTACAATTGTTGGTGTACAAATGTTTACAAATGTGGTTTGAAATTGACATTGTAAGGCCTAGTTAACTGTATGGAAGTTCAGATCTGTAGACTTTGGAAAACGCTTTTCTGTATTTCATTCTTTTCTTTGGCTGGGTTTCTGGCACTTCTATATGTACATTGCTAGTATGGGTTTGGAAATGTCTCTAAACTGGATTATGCATGTTTGTGCACAGGCATAGCCAGATACAAGCCATACACTTTTAAAAAATGTAGTTATTTAATTGAGATGTGGTAGAATTTAAAATTTAGAAATATTGTTTACCATGCATTTATGTGATTAAGTTGCATATTTTGTGCAACGATCTTTTCCCTTTTTTTCCACAATGCCAGACTAAGTACCGGCTGCTACTAAAGCAAAGCTACCTGTGTTAATTGTCCTTAGACTACCATAAAACTTCTGGTCCTGATGAAGAAATATTCGGCCATTGAGTTCTTGCATCTTCCATCACCATCACATATTGTTTTGTCAAGTTACTATTCCACTCATCTAATCTAAATATATATAGGTGTTTGTTTATTAATTTATATACTTTATTTATTTATAACTAGTATATACTGGTAAACTAAACGTCTTCACTATTCAGATTACATAAACTGACATTTTGAACAAATGCTTACAATGGAAATGTAGAAACAGTAAGAAATAACCTTTGAAAAGGTTAAAATTACTGCTAGACTCTGCTGAAGTACTTGTCCACTATTCAGCTGACAGCTGTTTTCTGTAATGCTTTACCATACAACACAGAAGTACAGTTGTGTAAATAAACTTACCACAACAGTAGATATCTGAATGACCACTGCTGCAGTAGCCTTAACTATATGGGTTATATCCTGCCAAGTATATAACAGCCGACCAGCTTCTAAAGCTTCAGTGTACCTTCCACATGCCCAAACTGTCAAGCATCTCAAACTGAGCTGAATAAAAGACAAGGTTGGGTGCCAAGCCCTTTAGAGCTTTCCTGCCAACAGAGAGAGGGAGGCTGAGCCCTGAAAGGGCAATGTTAGGAACAAGAAAAAATAAATGTCCACACCCTGGCATAAAAAACACACCAAAAAACAAGGGGGTGGAGGGAAGGAGCGGCTACTTCAGTAGTGATCATTCAAACATTTACTGTTATGGTAAGTTTACTTACACAACTGTACTATGTTTGTCATATTGATTACTGTTGCAGTAGCTTTAGCTCTATGGGTAGATTGCTCTAGCTTACTACATTTGGGAGGAGGATGGAAAAGAGTCCAGGGGGCCCTGGAAAATAGTCCTTCTAAAGCCTGATCTGCACCTAGAGAAGGAATCAAGCTTATAGTGCTCTCTAAAAGTACGTACAGAGGACAAAGTTGCAGCTTCTAGAATACTTCTAGAATATAACCCTTTCCAAAAAAACACAGAAGAAACTAAAGCTAATGTAGAGTGGGCCTTGACCCTGGCGGGAACAGTTTTGTTGTGGTGAGTAATATAAAAAATAAGAGTCTTAAACAGCCACATGGAAATATTCTGTTTTGACACAGGCTGTCACTTCTTCTTACCTTCGTAAGAAATGAACAATTGAGCCTAGGATATGAAAGATTTAGTTCTGTCAATAGTACCCAATGTGTCTGTGGACATCCAAGGTATGGGGTATCCTTTATCCCTCATTTTTGGGTTCAGGAAAGAAACCAGGGTTTTTAGGCATAAAAGAAAGATTAGTTTTCAAAGAAACACTGTCTCTGTGGAATTGAGATACGCTTGACTCACCATAACAGCCTGCAACTCAGATACCTTTCTTGTAGAGGTCAGAGCACTAAGTAAAACTATTTTCCATATTAAGAGGCTCAAGTCAGCCACATTAGCTGGTTTAAATAAAGCAAGTGTTAGCTTCTCTAACACAAAATTAATGAAACAAAAAAGTCATCATACCACAAGACTGGAAAAACTATTTATTAAAACAATAGTAATATCACAAAAATTTGTGCTTTCAGGTTGAAACCCTTCATCAGATAACTTACACATTGTTTTTTTATTTTATTTTTTTATTTTACATTTACCTGGGGGTGTCTGACTGAGCCAAAAAGGCCGTTTTTCAGCAGAGGCCCGGGGTGAAAAGCTCTACATAGAAAAATTACAGATACATTTAGATATTTTGACATGATCAGTATACACACAAATTACAATAGAACATGTTTTTACAGTGGTATGCAGCACATCAACAGTTACAGTGGAGAGAGCAAACAAGAAAATAATTTAAAAATAAAGGTAATTAATAGATTTGTATTGTACAGCTGAAATTTGGAATATAGGTAGAATACATACATAGTACACAGGTACAGTACATACATTGTACATTAGCCAGTATTTGTGAGTAACAGTGAGAACTATTATCAAGTACGCTAGGTTTAGTATGTGTACCTTATCCACTTTCATTAGTTTGGGGAGCAGTCGTGGCACTGCCAACTTTGCTTGAGATGTTGCCTAATGAAGTTTTTAAAGGAGGCTTTGGACAAAGTGTTTTGTATGCTAGTGGGGAGAGAGTTCCATTTTTTAGCCACTGAACTACTATATAGTGTGTCTCCAAAGCTATTGTAGCTGTTGATGACTTCTAGTAGTAGTTTGCTTGATGATCTAAGAGGCCTTTTGGCTGAGTGATGTACTAGTTTTTTGAGGGCAGGACACTTTGGGGAGGTAATAGATAGAATGACAGAGGCACAGCTGATTGCAGGTTAGGAGGCTGGGCAGTTCAAGCCAGTGGAGCTGTCTCACAGCAGTACAGTGATGAGCTCTATATGGGCAATTTGCAGCAAAGTGGGCAATTCTGTTATAGCAGGCTTCCATTTTGCTTAGTTCAGTTTTGTTGAGATTAGTCAGAATGGGAGATGCATAGAGCAGGGTGGATAGAAGTTGGGAGCGAGCAATGGCTGATCTTGTGTTTTTGGTAAGAAATGGTTTGATACGGTAGAGTGATCCCAGTTTGGCATGTACTTTTTTAATAGTTAAGTTGAGATGACTATCAAATTTTAGGTGGGAGTCTATGGTTATTCCCAATAGCTTACCCTGTGCCACTGGAGCGCCTGGAGTAGCATTTGTGGAGTAGATAGTGAATTGACTGTTATCAGTGTTTTTGTTAGAACTGGTTACACTCATAAGCTGAGTTTTCTTTGTATTGAGGATAAGCTGGGCTTTGGTAAGGTAGTTTTCAACATCAGAGAATGCTGGTTGAGTTGTTTGCAGGAGGGTGGGAATGTTTTGTGCAGCACAGATTAAAGAAGTATCATCTGCATACTGAATGACAGATGCTTGCTGTGTGGAGGCATGAAGGTCATTTGTGACGACTGTGAATAGTAGTGATCCTAAGATAGAACCCTGTGGGACTCCTATAGTTATGGGCAGCTGAGGAGAGAGAGAAATTTCTCATTTCACAGCTTGGTACCTGTCAGTTAAGTAGCTTTGGAACCAGGTAAGAGTGGAATTTGATAGGTGATACTGGTTTAGTTTGTTTAGCAGGATTTGATGCGAGACTGCGTCAAATACTTTGGACATATCCAAAAAAAAGAGTTGACACCTGCAGGCCTTCGTTTTTGAGATGGTTTACTATGTTTGTAAAGCAGAGGAGGGCTGTAGTGCTACTATGGTCAGGTCTGAAACCATGCTGAGTAGGTGACAGGATGTTGCTGTCTAGGAGATATTTTAGCACCTGGGTATGAATGCATTTTTTTAGGATTTTGGCCGGGGGGAGAGTAAAGCAATGGGTCTGCAGCTATTAAGTTCAGTGGTGGTCCTGCCTTTATGTATGGGTATAACATAGGATATTTTCCAGAGTTTTGGGCATATAGTTTTCAGCAATTGATCTGTTTATGAGAGTGAAGATTGGGATAGCAATAGCATCTGCTGTGAGTTTCAAGAAAGAGGTGGGGAGTAGTTTGGCTGCTGTTGATGAGGTTTTTAGTTTGGAGAGCATGCTTTTGATAGAAGTGGTAAAAACTGTTTTGAGGGTAAAGCTTGCATTAGTGCTATTTGTGTTGGGGGGTAGTGAGGTTGGAACTGTCCTGTTATACTAAGGACAGAACTGAGTTCTCAAAGTGGTAGTTGAATTGTGTTTTGATGGGAGCTTTAGTGTCAGGGGTGATTGGTTTGGGGGTAGCCTTTTGGGTAGGTTTTAGTAGCTGACTAGTTTACATTTTTCCAAAATTTTTGAGGGTTGTGTTGGTATTTAGTTTGTAATGTCATGTAGTAGGATGTTTTGTCCAGCCTAATGCATTTTTTTGCATGGTTGAGCAGTTCTTGGTACTTAGTTAGGCTTTGTGTTTCTTTGATTTTTTGATAGTAAAGCCAGGCAGTGTCTCTGAACTTGAGGATTTGTTTGGTTTCTTTACTGAGCCAAGGGTTTGTAGAGGTTCTAACCTTGATTTTGCGCAATGGAGCGACAGTGTCTAGGTGTTGTCAAAATTTTTTGTTGAAATATGCTACAGCCTGGTCAAGTGGGAGTGTTTTTAGGGGTGTCCAATCACAGTTACAGAGTAAAGTATTGAGAACCTCAGGAGAGAATTTTTTTGTGTTTCTAGTGGAATTATAGTTAGTGGTTTTGCATATGCTTGTTCTACTATGTATAAGGTATATTATGCTGTGGTCACTTAAGGTGTCTGGGAGACTGCCTGTGTGGGGGTACAATGTGGGGTTGTTATTTAGGACCCAGTCAAGGATGGACTCCCTTTTAGATTTTTTATTACATCTAGATGAAATTTGGACTAGCTGCTGGTAACCATGGAGATTTATTAGATTACTTGGTGGTTCTGATATACAGGTGAACCAATCTAGGTTGAAATCCCCCAGAATAAAGGTTTCTTGTGAGTATGTGGAAGAACACCAGGATAAGAAGTCTTCAAGGCTAGCAGGTGTATCACCAGGTGGAATATAGATCACAATTGTGGTGATGACCTTTAAAATAAATGACAACCAATGGTCTTTCAATGCACTATATCACCACCCCTATTATTCAGTCTCACAAGTTGTAACACCATAAAAACAAATGTGTGCCCTTCATTGCTTGATACATGCTGGTATAAAGCATTATGAATGTTACCTAGGTAACATACATAATGCTTTACACCAGCATGTAGTTGTGAGACTAATTTCTAGGGGTGGTGATATAGTGAATGTCACTGAGTTTAATGAAACTAAATGGATTATTGAACTAGGGGCTGATAGAGCCCCTGGTTTAAATGGGGTGGTACCTTTTAAACCAGCCCTGAAAAGGCGGAGAGTTCAGTACTGAAAGATCATTTGTTGTCATTTCTTTTAAATGTGGTTTTAACAATGTGTTAGTTATCTGATGAAGGGTTTCAACACAAAAGTACTCATTTTTGTGATATTACTATTGTTTTAATACATAGTCATACCAGTCTGGTGGTCCGACGGCTTTTTTGTATCATTCGTTAAGATATATAGCACTGGGACCTTTGGTGAGATGGGCCTTGGATGTTTTGTGTAATACAAAATTAAGATCCTAAAGACAGGCCACCAGTTTTCTTGGAATCATTTTATGCACAACCCCTTTCAAAAACATTATGACGTGAGACTGCATTGAAAGAGGAGGATCCAAAGGTAGACACACTGATATGGCCGATAAATGACCTTCGATGGAGGAGTAAGAATGGTTATAGGGTAGTAACTCACACAAATATTGTAAAACCAGAGAACAACTAGCCTTGAATGGGTGAAGGTTATGTTGATAGTGCCAACTAGAAAACCTTTTTTATACGATTTTACAGTAGTAGGCTTTCTTGTCTCCATTAGTACCTGTAGCACATCTTCAGTAAACAGGTGTCTTAAAAGAATTAAGACCCTATCACCCAGCCAATAAATCTAGTTGATTTGTATCAATGTGGATAACCACTGCTGTTATTGTGTGAATAGATCCGGTCTGTGAGGAAGCGTGTGGTAACTGCCCCCAGACATTTCCAAAAGAAGGGAGAACCATGGCTGCTTGGGACAGAAGGGAGTCCGCAAAATGATCTTGAGGGATTCCTTCTGAATCTTCAGAAATATGTTTGATGTCAGTGGAAAGGTTGGAAAAGCATACAGGAACAGTCCTATCCAAGGAAAAGAAAAGGCATCTATCTTCCAGGCCTTCTTGCATGGAGTTCTGGAGCAGAATCTTGTCAGATGATTCTTCAGAGAGGAGACAAATAGATCCTCCCACAGATGGATCAAATCTTGGAACCTGCGCCCCCCCCCCATCTAGTTTCCATTCGTGAGGGTCTGCCATTGGCCTGCTCAGCTTATCTGCCTCAAAATTTTGCTCTGACAAAATTTAGGATGCCTGTAGAATGAGACTGTTCTGTGAAGCTACATCCCAAGCTAACATAGCTTGTCTGCAGAGGGTTATCTCTTGGTTCTCTCTTGCTTGTTGATGTACCACATGACTGTGGTACTGTCTCTAACAACCTAAAAACGTTTTGGGGACCAAAGATGATTTAAAAAGTTGAGTGTTTTGATTAGGAGAAGCATTACTTTTATATTTATCTGCTTGATTCTGCCCCTGGTGTCCCACACAGATTGCACTTTTAACCATCCAGAAACTGCTCCCCAAGCAAAGTCCGAGGCATCTCTAAAGACTGACTGCTTTGGAACAGGGGAAAAGAAAGGGAGACCTGGATTTAGGGATATCTGTTGTCTCTACTAATTGATTTCTCTTCTAACAAACCCCAGCACTAGGATCTGAAAAGACAAGGGATGTTAGAGCTGAGACCAAAGATACTTCAGATTCTACTACTGTATCTTTCTCATGTGGAGTCTTGCCAGATGTATTATAAAAATTGTACAAACCATTAGACCCAAAATTCTGAAGTATTCCTTTGCAGTGACCATAGTCTAAGTTTAAGAACCTAGAAATAGATCTAGTTATAGATCTATTTTTTACTTGTGGAAGAAATGCTCTTTGAACTGTGGTGTCTAGTTGACAACCCACAAACAGAATCCTGTGAGAAGGAGTTAAGAAATACTTTTGAATGTTCTTTTGGAATCACAGCTTGTGTAAAGAGATCTCTCACCCAAGACACTGATTCCTGGCACTTTGAAAAATAATCTGCAAGGCAAAGCAAATCATCTAAATATGGAAATGTGGATACCCTGTAGCTTGCAATGAGCTGTAACTGGAGCTACACACTTTGCAAATACTCTTGGCGCAGTAGATAGTCCAAAGGGTAATCTAGTGTTAGCGGTATAAATAAATAACATTAAGAATTTACCTTATTTGCCTTTAGTCAGGAATAACACTTCAGGATGTAAGTAAAAGTAATGTATTTCGGCTTTTCCTGGTTAGGGATCGCCACAGTGGAACTCTGGTCCGCTAATGATTGGCAGTGGGTTTTTACGGTGCTGAGATGAAGGCCCGACACCCAACCTTCAAAGAAGGCACACCCATTCACGCACACAACTACCTGCATGTCTTTAAACGTCACTCGACTGCAGGAAGCACATGCAGACTCCACACAGTAGGCGCTCCAGCCGAGAATCAAACGGGAGAATCTCTTGCTGTGAGGCGACAACGCTAACCACTGCACCACCGGATGTGCAAAAAGAAATTTTATTTTTACAGTGCTGGGAGACTATCTTCATAAAGATGCATAAATCAATCTCAATGAACAAAGGGAACTGCTTCTTTTATACATTTCCTATCAGTTCAGCCATGCAAGATGCTGATGTAATAATACTTTGGTCAAATCAATGACTTTAGAAATGTTCTCATTACTCGTGATTCTCACCTTGGACTTCACATGAACACCTTCTTTTACATGACCCATCTGCTCCAAGGATCTTCTTTTTTGACCTTGGATATTTCATTTATCAGCAAATTCCCCTAGCAGCAACACACTCCTAGCCTGGAGGAATCAGGCTAACAAATTCCTTTTACACTAATTAACATGCCTCTGCTCCTTCAACACTTACCTTTCCTTGTTACATATTAAAAGAATGCAGTTAAAACACAGCAATAACTTCAGCTTATGAAACAGTATTTTTAACAGTCATGCATACAAATCATTTGCTTTTTAACAATCATATTATAGAATTGTTAATGAAACTGAAATTAACATACATTTTAATAAAACTGATCTTGTCCCATAACAGTCGTGAACTGATAATGTGATCCAGACACAAAAAACCTTAAGAAACAGCTGACGTCTGGATGAAAAGGGATGTGATGAGAAGCATCTTTTAAATCTAGTGTTATCAGGAAACTTGAATGAAGAAGATGTAACAGGTTGTGAAGTGACATCATTTTTAAATCTGGGCATTATCAGAAACAGGTTTAGGAAAGAAATATCCAGAACTGGTCTCTAAGCAAATTTCTTTCTCTGGCACTGAAAACATCCTTGAATTAAACCTCTTTCCCAACTGGGTAGGGGGACTTGGTTCTATCCATCCCTAGGACAGCATGTCATGAAGCGTAGGTAGAAACAAGAGTCTGGTCTGGAGGATGAGGAATTACCTCCAGAAAGTAGAAATTTACTTCCATTGCCATCTGTAACTTTGATGAATGATCTTCAGAACTCATTTGTCTAAAACTGTCTGTTGCCAAAGAGAAAAGTAGAGATTCAGACTTTCTGGAAGAAAAAAGGGGCTACCAGTTTAGGAGGGGGGAACAAAGTCTTTTAAGTAGTCATTCTGGCTGGCTTATTAGACTGTCCTTGGTTTTGGGAGCTTCTAGAATTTGTCATGGAACCCCATTAGCATTTCTTCTTTAAAGACTGTGCAGATTAGCGTGTATCTTGAACCTAGTCAGCCACTGTAGCTAGATAGCACGTGCATATAAGTTACTGAGCATGTGCGAGATCAGTGCCATTTTGTGTAGTCAGTCAGTGTGAATGTAAGCTTGAATGGAGATGCACATGTGTGTGGTAGAAGTAACACGTGCATATAAGTTACTGAGCATGTGCGAGATCAGTGCCATTTTGTGTAGTCAGTCAGTGTGAATGTAAGCTTGAATGGAGATGCACATGTGTGTGGTAGAAGTAAGAAATGTCAGTCAGTAAGCATACGAAGTATGAAGTATATGTACAAGTTACAGCTTCTGATGTGTATATGTATAATAAACGACTTGAACATATACTCAGCCTCAGTATCTTATCTGAATACAGAAGACACGTGACATGGTGTCACAATGCGACCTGAAGTTGAAGCAGCTCGCAAACCAGCAGGCAGTTAGAAGTGGAGTAATATCCAGGAGTGAACTCGCAAACAGGTCAGTGTTTATTCGAAGTTACTTAAATTTGTTTCAAATGATTTCCAGTTGCCAAACATGTGGCATAGTATTCAAACTGTTCAAAATAATTTCTGAGATGTTCAAAATGTCCAAGATGGCAGTATAATATTTAAAGTGTTTGAATTAATCTCTGAAGTGTTTAAAATGTTCCAAAACACTAAAATGTCTGAATTTCTTTTTGCAATGTCCCACTTTTTTGCAGTAACTAAGGGCCAGATTTACGAAAGCTTGCACAGAGTTGTAGAGTAGTGTAAGACGTCAAACAGGCAATATGTCTGTCGTGCGATCCAGGAACAGCCGGCAGGGGCGTGCACGAGAGCTGGAAAAGCTACTCTTGCACGGACAGCGTCATGGTATGCAAATTACCTCATTTGCTGGTGAAAGCTATTCAAATGAGGTAAATTTGTGATCCAGGAAACACTAACCTGTCCATGGAAGATTAGTGTTATCTGCAGAAATGTACTCCATTGGTAACGGAGTACCGTTCTGCAAATAGCTAAACGGAGCTATGACAGCTCCAAATAAAGGATGCATATAGTTGAGGAAGCATGCCAATGGCCAAATATAAGGCCACTGGCATTTATAAATGTTTAAAAATATAAAAATCGAACTATTTTTCCCCCGATCTCCGATGTTTAAGCAAAGCGCAGCACCAAGCAAACGTGCGGCGCTTATAAAAACAAGAAAATAATTTAAAAAAAGCCAAAAATATGCATTTTCACTAAAAAGCTTATTCTGCCATGCAGGTGTATGGCAGGCTGAAGACAACATGGCCACTGAGTAGTGATTGCTAAGGGGGGGGAAGCTCAGTGTCAGAGATGCAACCATGCATTAGTAGGCAATCCTGTGCAAATGAGGATAAGGATAGTGAATTCCAATTTTCCCCAGCATGTGAGCCATGTCCCAAGAGTGTAAGAGTAGGAGTAGGTGAGTAGTAGAGTAGAATATAGGTGACATCATGAGGGGGGGTGTCAGACAGGCTGTAAGCTAATTGGAGCACAGTGGCTTATGTTTGCCCTGAGTTGCTCAGGATTGCAAGGGGCGTGCCTACAGTTGTCCTATTTGAAAGCCTCAAACCAAAGGTGCACAATGTTAAAAGATAGGTAACTCCTTGCAAATGTGCACACAGCATGTGCACGTGTGCGCGTGCGTTTGCGCTTGTTTGCACGGCACTTCCCCCCGGGCGGAAACAGAAAGGCAAAAGGAAGGAAAAGAAGTAGTAAGACGTTAACCAAGGAAAACTAGCAGAGCTGCCAGGTGAAATATATCAGAATCAACCAATTACACAGGCAGCAGACTAGCCCACCCCAGCACTTTAAACTCTGCAATCAGCATTCCCCCATTTTTTCCCAAGGACTCTGCAACACTGCAGTATACAAAGAGGGAACGCTTAAAAAGCTTAAGTCAGACAAAATGTTAGGGGCTGCTCTTGCTATCATAAACCAACATGTGCAAGGTGCTGAGGGTGGTGATGTTGTGAATGCTGCTGAGCAACCCACAGTGAGAAGACGGAGAAGAGTGTACAGACCCAGGGTAACCTACCAGGGGCTACATGAGCTGGAGATAGTGGAGCGCTATACGGTCGACAGAGACCTCCTACAGCAAATTGTTGAGCTGTGCAGGCCACGCCTCACAGACAGAACCAACAGAGGGGAACCCATCCCAGTGGATGCCAAGGTATGTGTTGGCATAAGAATACTAGCTACAGGTACCTTCCAAAGACTAACTGGTGATATGATGGAGATTTCACAGGCATCAGCATCCAGGGTACTCCACCAGTTCCTAGATGCCATGTCAGCACATGCCAGTGAGCATGTATATTTCCCCAATTCCCGTGAGGCACTGGCCAGCAATATGCATCTTTTTCACCAAATAGCAGAATACCTTGAGGTAGTGGGTGCAATAGACTGCACGCACATACACATCAAAGCACCAACCGGTGAGCAGGGTAGGATCTACATCAACCGCAAGGGCTTCCCCTCCATCAACTGCCAGGTTGTGTGAGATGTCCAGGGAATAATAATGAATGTGTGTGCTGGCTGCCCTGGAAGCTATCACGATTCCCACATCTGGCATCTGACACAGCTGTGCCAGAGATCTGCCAATGGGGACATCCCTGATGGTCACCTAGTGGGGGATGCTGGATACACACTGGAGCCGTGGCTGATGACACCCATCTGAAATGCACACACACCTGAACAAGAACTCCATAATGAGGCACAAGCACAAACAAGAAACATAATTGAGGGTGTGTTTGGGATGCTCAAGTCATGGTTCCGGTGGCTAGACACATCTGGTGGAGACTTGCAGTACTCACCAACTACATGTACCCAAATTGTTGTGGTATGTGCCATGCTACACAATATGATCCTGCGGAAACAGCTGCAGCAGGAACAGAATGGGGGCAGGACCAAACAGCCACCCACCATTGCCAAGGCCTGCACAGGCACAATGTGACTCGGAGGAGGAACAACCTGAGCCAACCCCAGTAGGCAGAAGGAGGCGTGCCCAGTATGCCCTGGCCTTGGCAAAGAGGCAACACATAGCATATACACTGACTCATTAGGAACCCTGGAAATTACACCTCTCTCTGACTTGCACATACAGTAAAAGTGATACCTAACTTGATACTACCTGTTTTCAAACATGTATAGGGAGTGTACTATGTGCATCCAGCATAGACAGCCCTGCAGCACCACCTGAGGCATGAGTGCCCTATTTTAAGCAATATAAAGCACTGCTAAGCACATTTTACCATTATTGAGCATATTTAAATCCAATATAGCTGCGCACTGCGCTAACCAGCTCAACGTCGGGCAATGTTGGGCAAAGTCGGGCAACGTTGGGCAAAGTCGAGCAAAGTCGGGTAAACATGCTCACACCTGCTTTACTGTTCCTTAACCAGTCAGATCTGCCCAACAGGAAAATAAAAAGCAGTGACAGGGCTCGAACTCAGGATACTGTGCACTATAGTCACAATACTGAACCACTACGCCATGACAGCATTTCACTGGCACAGACACAACTTAAGTCACTCACACATACCAGTTGTCACAGCCAGCAGGACAATTGTAGACAAGCGCAAACACAAACAAGTGATGTATCATGCCCTCTGAAGAGGCATATGAGTAACCTCCCCCCAGGCCTATGCAGACAGATAACAACAGGCCAGGCAGTGCGATGTGGGTTGGGTAGGCTATGAAGTCACAAACTAATATGCGTGTAATTGGAAGCTAAGGTCTGAAGTACAGTGGTATGCCTCAAGCCAGTACAACAGGCAACAGTACAGACTGAAATGGAGTACCTGACATAGCAGTGCAAATGTGTATAGGTGTCAGGAGTACTTCTCATCCTATGTACACTCACAGTTACAATCAGGTGTGCCCCCTCTGGGTAGAAATGTACAAATAATAGCTGTCCCCCTGTATGTAGAAATGTTGGTAAGTCTATGAAAATTGACTCATGGAAGCCCTGCAGGCACAGCGTGTTTCCTGTCGATGTACAACACAAAAGTGAGCCCTGAAGTAAAAAACAACTTGATTTTTCACACACATATAGTATATATGCCCACAGTGGGCATGCTCACACACTTAAATTTAGCAAATTTCAGTCAGCAACATACTGAAAGGTCATACTGGGCATGATCACACACTTAGGCCATGTCTGAGTACAGCAGTGGGCCACACATATCTAACGTTGCAGTTCTTACTCCAGACACTTGTCACTATTCACCAATCCTGCCTTGCGCACACAGTGATATGAAAACAGAACCATATAATATATTGGACCCCTGTCATAATCAAACTATGTACTACAAGTACTTAAGTTGTTCAAAGAAAGTGAAAATGCAAAGATCATCAATAAATCTCTGATCAGTATCATCAAGAAACAATGAGCACTCCTAACATTATCCAAGCCATGTTCTGGCAAAAATATTGCCAAAGAGTCCATAGAGAACCATGAAGCTTGCTTTTGCTATGTCATAAATATCAATGTAAACTCATATATGTTCTGAGTCAGTGCAAAGTGTAAATGAATACATGTACATGACTGACATTGCCAACATCTTGTCAGACAGGTTCATACATATTTACCCCCCTCTCGCTGACAAAAGGGCCCATTACCATACCTGGAGATTGTGAAAAGCCAGAAATCACATATACAATGGTCAAACAGCTCTATCCAAACCTGAAAACACTGTGTCTATGGGATGGCATGGTGTCCCTGGCTGTGTCATATGTGAAGTCCAAAACAAACAGACCCTGCACCTGAACAGTCTGTAGAGACTCACTCTCTGTACAGGATATGAAACTGTTGAATGGGTTACAGCAACGTTTGGCACACTCCACAAGTGTTGGTGCACAACAGACCATGGGAACTATTGTCTTATAAGCCTAATAAGCCTGATCTGCAAGGCCATGGAGTCCATCATTATGGAACTAATAAACAGAGCTATTGGGAGCCTACAAACACCCAACCCTACCCATTTTGGTTTGGTCAGGGGCAGATCATGGTCCGTAAACCTGCTAGACAGTTTTCAAGGCAGTTACCTAGGACATACATCAATGAAATGAGCTCCACACGGCCTACATAGGCCTTGAAAAGCTTTTTTCCAACATCCCACACACATGTCGTATCCACAAAATCAACAACCTGTGCATAAACACGTATGTCATCTGATGGATTGACAACTGGGGCACAGATAGATCCCACAAGGTAAGAACTGTTGTCTCCCTGTTGGACTGTAAGCTGGTAACAACTGCTGTCCCCCATGGCTCAGTCCTGGGACACCTCCTGTCTGGTGTATACTTTTCAGAAATACAGTCAAACACACGAGGGCTATGTTTAGCAAAGTTTGTGGATGACTGCAAAAAGGTTGTCATACAGAGACATCCTTAAAAAGGGTCTCAGTCAGACAGATGTGGTGCCAAAATTATGGTCTCGAGCTACAGTCATACAAATACCACATATGTGCCAACACCTAAATATGGAGATAATAATAAGGGATCTATGGACACATGTGGATAGTCATCTCTGCTTCCAGAAACACATTCACAAAGTGCTTAGAAAATCATGTTGTGTGTTCCCACAAATTGCCAAGGTCTTTGCATGTAGGTCAAAGGAGGTTCCCTCTACTCATCAGTCATCAGACCCATCAGAGAGTATCACGGCACACTTGCGATGAATCTGACTAGGCACCTTCAGCAGCTGGAAAGACCACTGAAGTACCTCAACAAGAGGATTACTGGCCTCAAACAGTTGCCGCATGCAACAAGACTGAAGTTAACTCAATCTGTACTCTGTTGCATACTGTCTACTCAGGCGATCTCTGCCCAACAGACAGGTCCATGTCCAATGCAGAACTGATGCACATGCTCTATCTGAAGTAAACCCAAGCTCACTGTGCCACATGCTCTAGGGATATCATCATCACAACAATAAAGAGAACATGTTGGAGGGATACATTACTAACTCAGACTTCCCTTGCTTTGGAACAGGCTCCCAACCTACATTAAGCTGAGTCCCTCACTGACACTCTTCCAGAGGAGCCTTGATGAGTGTATGGGAAACTGAACTGTCACACCATGGATCACTTCATCAGCTCTACTACACAGAGGCCTAGTGAACTAACCCCATGTGTGGTGATAGCTGCATACTCTGGCCATACTAATATATGCCTTCAGGCAGATAGCCTATTACCTACCTATGTACCTATATATATGTAGGGGGAACACAGTATAATAAGCCAAAGATGGATGGGCAGAGATGTGTGTAAGAGGGTGACCATGACAGGGAGCCATCCAGGACTGTCCCACCCAGCACACATCCTAATGGCACAAAAGACATGAGGTGCACGTCCCACCCCTGTACATAATAGCCACCAGTACCTGTAAGCATTACAGTGTATGTGGTGCATGTGCCTGCTGTACAACATGACTGTACAATGAAGTACACATCTACTATCTGTAGACATGTACCTGTCACATATGTTCATAGGTATGTAGTAGACTATCTTCACGAAGGCATATATTAGTCTAGGCAAGTTGTGCAGCTTTCACCACCCCATTGGGTAGTCTACTAAGCCCTAGTTCTAATAGTCAGTACCCTAAGCCCCTTTCTACTGGGGCTGCTGATGTGATGCCTGGCATGAATTGTCTGTTTCCCATCCACTAATCAAGGTTCCTATTGAAGAGTGTCAGTGAGGGGATCTATCTGATGTACATTGGGACTCTGTTCCACAGTAAGGCAAGTGTCTGGGATGGTACTCTATCCCACCAGCATGTTGTATTTATTGTTGTGGTGAGGTTCATATCCCTGGAGTGTGTAGTGCATATCAATTCTGTTATTCGTAGATGGAGCATGTTCAACAGTTATGTGTTGGACATGGCTCTGTATGTTAGGCAGAGTGTGCCTCTGAGTAGGCGGTACACAACGGAGAACAGATTTAGTTTTACCAGTTGTGTTGCATAACACAACTTGTTTGAAGCCAGTAATCCTCTTGGTGAGGTACCTCTGTGGTCTCTCCAGCTGCTGGATATGCTTAGTCAAGTATATCCAAAACGGTGCATTGTACTCAATGATGGGTCTGATGACTTAAGAGTAGAGGGCCGCCACTACCTCTTTTGATCCTGATGCAAACCTTTTGTTGATTAGGAGGGCCACATAGGATTTCCTAATCACTTTGGCAACATGGTTGTCAAAGGAAAGATGACTATCTACTTGTGTCCCCAGATCCCTTATTACCTTGTCAGTTTTTAGGGGATAACACCTATGTGGTAGTTTGTGGGTACTTTGTTTTCCCCAAAGGGGATTACTATGCATTCTTTCACATTGAGCTTGAGGCCATGATTCTGACACCACACATCTGTCTCATACAGTCCCTTCTGGAGAATATTTGTGTCATCCGGGGAATCTATTATGGCAAACACTTCTTTACAGTTCCCAGCAAAATTAGTCAACCACAACCCTCCTGTGTTGGCATGTACTTTTGAGAAGTCTATACCAAACAGGAGGGACACCAGTTGTTACCGGTGTAGAGTCTGACATGTAGCCAGCAACTCTTAATTTGTGGGATCTATCTGTGAGCCAGTTTGCAATCCATCTTGTGGTGTATGGATTCATGTCCAGGTTGGTGAGTTCATCTATAATACCTGACTGGGGAATGGTGTCTAAAGCCTTAGTGAGGTATAGGTAGGCTGTGTGGAGCTCATTTCAATCATCTGTAGCCTGGGTAACTGTCTCAAAGAAATCCACCCAGTTCAGGAGGCGTGATCCGCATTTGACGAAGCCAAACTGGGTGTGTTCAACTGTGTGAAGGTTCCCAATGTCTTTATTGTTGACTTCCATTATGATTGGCTCCATTGCCTTGCAGATCAGACTCGCCAGGCTCATACAGCATGAATGCCAAGGGTCTTTTGTGGCCCACCCTTGTGGAGTGGGAAGAACGTTGGTGTGCAATATTCTATGGGTACATATCCTGTAGAGAGGATGTAGAGAGAGGTGTAGGTATCCTTGATGAATATGGATACACCCCCACCCTATGAGCTATGATCCAGGTTCTGATGCTGGAAGGTATGGAATGAGTAGTATCCTGGTAGTGATGGTGTGCTCTCTGGAGCCTTGAACTAGGTTTCTGTTACTGCATAGATATCAATATTCTCCATACTGAGAAGTGCCTCGAGTGTGTGCATTTGGAGGCTGAGACTTCTGGCAATGAGTAGCATTTTGGTCACTTTGTGGTTATTTGTGTTGGTTACGGGGTTTGGTTTTTCCTGAGTGACCAGAGTTCCACACCTGAAGTCAACGCCTCATTGGTCCGATCCGACCATAAGCTAATTACCCTACATATCCACATTCTGCCCCACCCCCCATTAAGGAAACCATGTTAAAAAATTTATCCAAAGCCAACTTCATACTTCTTAAGACAGAAGTGGTGAACTTCATGACACCCATGCAGATGGCAATACAGTTACGACTACTGAATCCTACACAATTGCACTTTATAAGCACTTACATGACTGTCTGGATCGTGCTATCCCAAACAGAACCATGATGCTATCCTCCAAGAAAAGGAAGCCAATCTGGTGGTCCCCTGCCATAAACAAACTGTGCAACAGAAGGAAGAAACTGTTGCAAAAGAGGGTAAAATGCCATGAGTGGAGGAGCTTACTGGTCAGCCTCAGAAAGAAGGTGTGATCACTGATAAACTCCTCCAAAGCTAGTTACGAAAACAAAATCGCCACTGATTCTAAAGACAACCACAAAGCATTCTATAGCTATGTCAAGAATCTCAATGGCAATACCCAGATCTCTTCTGAGTTACAGCACAATGGCACTAAATATACAGACCCAACTGATATTGCCAACATCCTGGCAGATAGGTTCAGTGCTAACTTTACCCCCCTCTCACCCATGAAAGAGCCCATCTCTATACCAGAAGAATGCAAAGTTGCTGTCATCATGGCTGCACAGGTAAAAACCACACTCTCCAAAGCCTCCATGGGACCAGACAACATCCCAGGCTGCCTTCTACACTAACTACAGAACGAACTGGCACCACACCTAAGTACCATGTTCAATTATAGCCTCACCTCAGGCTTTGTGCCAGCTGAATGGCGCACAGCGACGGTTATCCCACTACACAAAGGGGGAGCCACCATGGACCCCAGGAACTAGTGCCCCATTAGCCTGATGAGTCTGGTCTGCAAGGCCATGGAACGTATCATCATGGAACTTATAAACAAAGACATTGGTAATCTCCGAACTCTGGACCACAACCAGTTCGGGTTTGTAAAAGGCAGATCTTGTCTCCTAAACCTGATAGACTTCTTTGAAGCAGTCACCAAAGCCGTATACAAGGGTAATGTGGTTCACACAGCCTATCTAGATCTTGCCAAGGCTTTCGACACCATCCCCCACTCTGGAATTATAGATAAACTCACTAAACTAGGTATAAATCCCTATGTCACAAGATGGGTTGCCAACTGGCCCACTGACAGAACCCATACTGTGAAAGTAGCAGACTCCAAATCCAACTTCAGACCAGTGACAAGTGGAGTACCACAGGGTTCAGTCCTGTGTCCTGTCCTGTTTGGTATCTACTTCCCTGAAGTACAGGCTAACACAGAAGGTCTTTGGCTAATGAAGTTCGCAGATAACTGCAAACTAGGAGCCATAATTGAAACTACTAATGATGTGGACATCCTACAAAAGGGTCTCACTGAGACAGATGCCTGGTGTCAAAGCCATGGCCTCAAGCTCAATGCCAAAAAGTGCACTGTCATCCCCTTTGGTAAAAACTCTGTGTGCATGAACTACAACATAGGCGGTAATATACTTAACACCAAAAGTGTGATAAGAGACCTTGGGACACAGGTGGACAGTAGTCTCTCCTTTGATAATCACATCGCCACAGTAGTCAGGAAATCCTTCTACATGGCACACCTCTTCACAAAAGGTTTCTCATGCAGAAAAAAAGAGGTCATTGTTCCCCTCTCCTCATCACTCATTAGATCCATTATAGAGTACAACGCCCCTTTTGGTATGTTCCTCACAAAACATCTACAACAACTGGAAAGGCCGCAGAAATACCTCACAAAGAGGATTACCGGCCTCAAACACATGCCCTACACAGACCGTCTCAAATCACTTCAGCTTTACTCTGTCGCATATCGCCTACTCAGAGGTGATCTCTGCTTAACATACAAAGCTATGTCAAACACAGAGCTGTTTGACATGCTCCACTTAAAGAAATCCCAATCCCTTAAAGCTACACGCTCTAGGGACCTAAACCTTATCACCACAATAAACAGAACATGCCAGAGGGATAGATTCCTGTCCCAGAGACTTCCCATACTCCGGTATCAACTACCTATCTATTTCAAACAAAGCTCCTCATTAGTACTCTTCAAGAAAAATCTCGATGATTGGATGGGAAATAGGAAATTCACCCCGGGGATCACTTCTGTGTCTCTGCTCGACAGTGGCACAGGAAAATGAATTTCTTGGGTGGAAAAAGCCAGGGTACCTTTTTGTCTGGTCTTATATAGGCCCCAAGGCTGATAGCCTAGTACCTACCTATGAACCTATGAACCCTTGAGACTTGCCTAAAAAAGGTAATATGGGGACATCAAGATACTTGGCCAGTATTCAGAAGCATAGGGCTGACAGGTGCAAACCATCTGTAGCGAAGCAACGAGGCTTGTCTATCATGTCATTACAGGCAGACAGAGACTGGATCCCCTTTGAATGACACCAGAAGCTCAGCCAATTGTTGAAGTTTATCATCTTTCTGTTATATTGCAGTATCATGTAGGTGAAGGTAAGATGCTACTCAAGGTCAGGGTCGTACCAGCCTGGTTTCATGATCATAGAGCTACTATATATATCTATCTTGTCATGTTGTTCTAGGAGGTATGTCTCAGATCATTCACACTGACATGTACAAAGAACACGTCACATATGTACCTGTTATGGAGTGATGTAAGTGCTTGTGTTATGTGGTGGATCATAGCACCTGACAGACAACTGCCAGTAACCTTCCCCTTGTCCAGCCGAGTGAGTGGAACATCTGTGTGCCTGACTATGAAGTCACCTATTGCTAGTGTGTTGGGTATGTTGTTTTGCCTTAGGGCCTGTTGTGAGGCACACTGCTTTGGTGTATTACGTGTTTTCTGGCATGTGCTTGGAGGTGCATGCTGCTTGCTTGTCTGCTTAGGAAACTCTCTCTTTTTCAAATTAATATTTGTATTCTCCGAGTATGGTAATCTGTATTTATGTGTGTGTTTTGCTGGTGCTTATATTGCAGGTCTATGTGAGACAGTTGGTGTTGTGGTTGTATGACCCTACTCGTCCTGACTGTATTGTCCAGTACTGGGTTGACAGAGCTTAGCCACCGGTTTCACCTTGTGTGTGCCAGCATGTGGTGCATCAACCCATATATGATATGGTCATGGCCTATGCATATAATACACTCACAATACACCTAGTATGATAAGCCTGCTGAGGTTAGCAAATGTGAAAAAAACCTTGGGCAAACTGTCAGCAAGTAATGTCTGTACTGCACCCTGTAACTCCATATTGCTTGCTGAAGTGTAAAGACATACTTAGTTTGGATTAAGAACCCCGCACTTGCCAACTGTGTGTGTGTGTGTGTGTGTGTGTGTGTGTGTGTGTGTGTGTGTGTGTGTGTGTGTGTGTGTGTGTGTGTGTGTGTGTGTGTGTGTGTGTGTGTGTGTGTGTGTGTGTGTGTGTGTGTGTTTGTCTCTCCCTGGGGAGAGAACAACTTTTTGGAGACTACTCACCCCCCTTAAAAGTGGTATACTCATCTTTGTCAAGTCTGATGATGTCACCATCCTACAAATATACCTGTGTAAAGGTGAAACCCCGTAATGTGTATAGCATGTTGTGTAAATGCATACTGCTGTAGTGTCATAATATAATTAGGTAGGGGTTTGAATCCTGCACTTGCCAACTGTGTGCTCCTATGAGGAAGAGCAACCTTTTTGGAGACTACCCACACCCCTTAAAAGTGGTATACTTATCTTTGTTATGTCTGATGATGTCACCATCCTACAAATATACCTGTGGAAAGGTGAATTTTGAGTAATGTGTACAGCGTGTTGTGTGAATAAGTACTACTGTAATATCATAATGTAGTTAGGTAGGGATTCGAATCCTGCACTTGCCACCTGTGTGTGTAGGAGTGTGTGTCTCCGCCTGGGGAAGAGTAACCTTTTTGGAGACTACTCACACCCCTTAAAAGTGGTATACTCATCTTTGCCAAGTCTGATGACGTCACCATCCTACAAATATACCTGTGGAAAGATGAAGTTCCAATAATGTGTACAGCGTGTCGTGTAAATGTGTACTGCTGTAGTATCCTAACCTAGTGAGGTAGGGGTTTGAATCCTGTATTTGCCAACTGTGTGCGTGTCTCCCTGGGGAGAAAAAACCTTTTTGGAGAATACTCACACCCCTTAAAAGTGGTATAATCATCTTTGTCAAGTCTGATGATGTCACCATCCTACAAATATACCTGTGGAAAGGCAAAATCCCAGTAATGTGTATAGTGCATTGTGTAAATGTGTACTGCTATAGTATCATAATGTAATTAGGTAGGGGCTTGAATCCTGCACTTATCATCTGTAATAGTGTGTGTGTCTCCATGGGGAGGAGTAACCTTTTTGGAGAATACTTACACCCCTTAAAAGTGGTATACTCATTTTTGTCAAGTCTGATGATGTCACCATCCTACAAATATACCTGTGAAAAATAAAAATCCCAGTAATGTGTATAGTGTGTCATGTAAATGCATACTGCTGTAGTATCATAATGTAATTAAGCAGGGGTTTGAAACCTGCGCTTGCCAACTGTGTGTGTCTCCTTGAGGAGTAGTAACCTTTTTGGATAATACTTACACCCCTTAAAAGTGGTATACTCATCTTTGACAAGTCTGATGATGTCACCATCCTGCAAATATACCTGTGGAAAAATGAAATCCCAGTAATGTGTATAGCGTGTCGTGTAAATGCATACTGCTGTAGTATCATAATGTACTTAGGAAGGAGTTTGAATCTTGCACTTGCTGACTGTGTGTGTTCCAGGTGTGTGACACCATTGGTCAATGTGGAGTGGGTTTTGATTTTTCTGGTGTATGACATATCACAATGACAACTGCATATGCAAAGCCATATACATACATGTGACCTCAATTATTTCATAGGTGGGTACTCTGCTTTCTCCATGAATGCATCTGTTATCTTTGCCAGAGCATGCTGGCACTTTCCAGACCTTAGGTCACTTCTGTATGCTAGTGACAAGCTTAGCCACTGCAGTGATCCCTGGGCTACGTCTTCTGTTTCACATCCACTCATCATGGTTTGTATTGAAGAGTGTGAGTGAGGGTTTATGCTTGAGGTACATTTGAATCCTGTTCCAAAGCAAGCAAAGTCTGGCAAAGATGACTAATCATTATAGGTGTGCAACAACCTCTGTGGATCTGCATGCAAACCCTTTATTGCTTATGTGCTCCACAGAGGGATTTTCAAAACCCTTTGGTAATGTGATTATCAAAGGAGAGATGACTAAACACATGGCTCTATGTATACATTAGTACCTGTTCCACATTTTGGGGGCTACTACCTATGTTGTACTCTGGGGATACTTTGTTTTCTAAAAGAGGATAACTATGCTTTCTTTGGCTTATAGCTTTACAGAATGAGTTTGATACAAGGTATCTGTCTCTATGATACCCTTTTGGAGGATGTGTGTGTCATCTGGAGAATAAAGTATAGCCGACAGTATGCATTTTCATCAAACGTGGGCAGACATATCCCTACTGTGTTTGCTTGTACCTAAGAAAGCTATATGCCAAACAGGAATGGTTCCAGGACTGAGTGCAGGTGAATACCACTTGTTACTGGAATAGAATTGTACATGAAGGCTGCAAATGTTACTGTGTGTCCTACATCTGCGCGTTAGTTGTCAATCCATCATCTAACAATTGTTTATGGTCAGTCTGTTGAGATTATGTATAATACCAGAATGTGGGATGGGTATGAATTGCTGGTGAGCTATAGCTTGGCTGTGTGGACCTCCCCTCCCTCACCTATAGCCTTGTTAACTGGCTTGAAGTCTACTAGGTGTAGGAGCCATGATCTGGCCTTTAGAGAACCTAAGTGGGTATGGTGTAGTGTTTGCAGGTTCATAATGTCTCTGTTAATTAGTTCCATAAAGCTGTGCTCCATAGCCTTCCCGATAACATTTGTTTGGCTTATAGGGTGAGAGTTTCCAGGATCTGTTGTACTTCTACCCTTAATCAATTTATGTTAACATTTGCACTGGGTGTGACGAGGGTATACAGGTTTAGGAATAAGTACATTAGAGGGTCAGCCCAGGTTTGAAGGTTAGTAGACCAAGCCAGATAGGTAGGATTAAGTTTGTTTGTACATGTGCTGAGGAGGGATGCAGAGTATATTGTGAAATAGATACTAGGATGAAGCCGCCAAGTAACAGGAAAAGAGGAATGCCTAAGATGAGGTTTATGGCTGTGGTGAGAAAGGACATGCAGGTGGATGGTGTGATAGCGCAAGAGGGCAGAAAGAAATGGAAACAGATGATCTACTGTGGCGAACCCTAATGGGAGCATCTGAAAGGAGAAGAAGAAGACGTTGTAGCTCAACCTTTGTGGACTGTGAACACCATTACCATGCGTCATTCCACAAGTATGTAACCTGTACAGAGGTTGCATTTGGACAGAGTGTTTAGGTGAGTGGTGACTTCATATGTCAGCTTGTGTATGACACAGCCTGGGACACTGTCCAGTACCATTGCCACTGTGGTTTGGACTTTGGTAAAGAGATGTTTTAACTACAGTGTCTGTGAATCAGGTTTTACATTCTTCAGGTCTGGAAATGTGGCCCTTGTGTAACAACAGGGTGGTGAAATCCGCATTCAAACTGTCTGACAAGAAATTGGTAATGTCAGTCAGATAAGTGCAATTTGTGACCATTTACATTAACTGTGACCCGATCTGAGATTTCTCCTGTAGATTATACACAACACTAAAGAAAGTTTTAGTGTTGTCTTTGGAATCCTTGCCATTTTGTATTTTGAAGCTTGCCTTGTATGTTTATTGAGGGATTGTATTTTCCCAATGTTACTGACCAGAGAGGTTATCCCTTCTTGGTATGTAACTCTTTTGGTACAACTTCACACCTTCTATTATATATTTAGTTTATGGCAGGGGTCCATGAGACTAATGCACTTTTACTGTATAAGTGAGAATTGCTTGTGTTTGTGATAGCACAGTCCATGCAACCCTGTAGGTGAACAGTGTGCATTACTAAAGGAATATGCAGCTGGGACAATGTTAACGTTAATAATGCAAACCAATGACAAGATAGCAGCAACAGCATCACCCACAGCACAGTGTCAACCCATGTCACACACACACATGCGTACTCAAGTTCCAAAATGTGTGTAGTACAATGCATACTGGCCACCAATAGAAACTATGGAGTGTTAACACTGGCCAATACAGGGCATGTCACCCTGCCCATGTGTCCAATATGCATGTACATGCAGACAGTGCACCTCCACCATGTTCACAAATGGAGACCTGCAAACCTGTGTTGCACACACCCCACACTTACTGTCCACTGTATAACGCATGCTGACACAACTACACACATCAGCCAAGTGGCACATGGGCAAACAAAACACAATTGGAATAAACACTGGTGAAAACAATACAACATTGCTAATTACAGCTTTAATGCATCATACCTGCTCAGCTACACCTTCAATGATATCATTACACTTTACTGCTGACAACATGCTACACATCCAACCATTGCGATACTTTATTAAAGTCACCCTGTGCATCAGCACCATGTCAGCCTGTTCCTGCATCAATGTTACAGATGACAGGAGGTGGCACAGGTTTCATCATATGCACAGGGTGTGTTGTTGGTTTGCCAGAGGCCTACACTTAGCCATACAATTGAAATATGTGTGTGGGTGTGTGTGTAAGGGCCATGAGTATTGTTATGGGCCAATGTTGATGTCTTGTGTGCGGGTATGTGTTTGCCCTAGGTTTCTGGTTTATGTGTGCGTGTGTCTGCATGCACACAGTTCCACCATGTGGCTGCCATATATGGGGATTTGTGAGACAGCTACAGACTGTACCTGGCAGGCTTTACAGATTACAGTCTCTGGCAACGGATACGGAACCTGTGCCTGGCAGGGGTGCTACAGACAGTATCAATTACTAATCCAGATTGGGTACTATCCGAAGAGGTTGACATACGTCCACTGGATCCAGGTTCTTGCTGGGACTGGCCAGAGCCACCTGCACATGGTCTGCTAGGATGGTCTATGGACAGCCCCCCCCCCCAACATTGCTGGGGCTGGTACTGGCACTACGGGAGTGGCTGTGACTTGATGGACGTCTACGGAGACCTCCAGCTGCTGATGTTGCTGGCATACGTTCACATCGACGTCTCAACCGTCTTGCACTGTCCTGACACCTGGACATGACATTGTGGAGGACATCCAATGTCTCACCCCGTCTATCAATGACCTCAGTATAGTTACGTATGGCACCTGCTAGGTCATGGATACTGTCATTTACAGAGGTGTAATGAGCCCTCTGTGCCCTTAGCCCCTGTCTGGTGTACCGCTCCATTCGTGTCTGTGCTTCCATGACAGCCTGGACATGCGTGTGGTAGAAAGAGGTGTGGTACTTCTGCCAGGGGCATGATGACCAGCGGTGCTCTGACGAGAACCCCTGGGCATCTGCCTATGTGGTACCGTTCCAGACATCTGGCTATGGCTGCTGTGTCCTGATACATGTGCCATAGATACCACACTGTCCTGGCCAGTGCCAACTGTACACTGTCCCTCAGCTAAGGGCAATGGTGATGATGGATGTACAGGCAGTATGACTGTGTGCATGGATAGGGTGGAGACTTGTGTACTTTCAATTGGTGGCCCAACAACAGTCCCTGACAAACCTGCCTGTGCCTCAACACACCTATCCTCATGATCACTGTCTCAGTGACATCAGGTTCCCTGCTGTACTGAACCAGCCCCACCTTGGCACCTGTGAAAGGAAAACAGGAAACACACTTTAAGACCTGAACATGACTTCAGACCACATGCGCACATGCACACACACAAAACTACACCTCCTCCCTAAAGCAGACACACACAACACCAGCAATCAGAACATACACAATAGCAGGTGATGGTGGGGTACAGTATCACAAGCAAAACAGTCATATCACACATGTCAGCATGCAGGACATGTGTTGCTCAACTGCATGCAGTGCAAGTGTAGTCAGTCCTTGTTACTAACAGTATACATGGCTTTGATGCATGTGTTTTATTATAAGGTGATGTCCCTTCCCCTGGAACACAACGCATACATGGACACAACATTGCTGTGCAGGTATTCATAACCCTGTAATGTACTGTGCACCATAACTCACAGGTGTACATACCATTGCTGGATGTGTATCTGTGTGCCAGATAGGTATCCAATGTTGATTACAGCCTCTGTGTCTTTAGCAAATAATTGTGGACACATTTTTAGCACATGCATGATGAGTATTAACACAACATCATCAGTGGTGCATGGATAATTGATGGAATACCATTCGGCCACATACGCAATGTACGATACCTATGGGGAGTGTAGATCATATTGTGGACATGCCAGTCTCATCCATGACATGGCATGCTAAAACACAACTGCATATTTAAACACTACATATACCCAATATGTGTCATATGACCTAGCCACTCAATAGCATCACAAGACATATATGTGTCAGTTGTGCAAATGGTGATTGGTATGCATACTGTTTAGAGGTGCATATGTGTGCACACACGCATCATTATGGTGTGTAGCAATGACAGCTATGTGTAGTACTGTGGTTACAATAACTGGATGGGGTATAGTACCACAGGCCATCATCATGAAGCATTAGGTGGTCACTCAAGGCTACAAATGTTTCACAAACCAGCACTAATCATGCTGTGCCGGAACTATACTACCTTGGCTAAATTCA
This sequence comes from Protopterus annectens, assembly GCF_019279795.1. Classification (NCBI taxonomy): domain Eukaryota; kingdom Metazoa; phylum Chordata; order Ceratodontiformes; family Protopteridae; genus Protopterus; species Protopterus annectens. The sequence continues at coordinate 750,683,463 of NC_056726.1, read as the reverse complement.
CCATTTCACAACCAGTTGTTACGAGAGTTTGTAAGGAGGCCAATAAGGAGCATTCCCTGACATGAATGTGTAGTGTGTTGCAGAGTGTTTAAATGCTCAAGGATAGGCATCTACCCCTCAGGTATATTATATGTAATGTGTGGATGAGATTTTGGATACTGGAGTGTGTCTTTACAGAGGGTTTGGGAATCCTTTATGTGTAGCATGTTAAAATGCTCTGTGTATGACATAGATGTGTATGTTATGTGCATGCTGAGTATCAACTGTGCCTATCCAATGGTCACTACAGTCTAGCCACATTTGTTTAAGATGGTCTGGGTACTGCATGTGTTTGAGGCAGCTAATCACATTAGTGAGATGTGTGTGCTCTTACACCAAACATGCACAGCATGCATTATGGGTAGGTGTGTTACGTGTGTACATGGCTTAACTATGACATGCCCTTCTTATTTACAATAATAAATGTAGAACACACTCACCAGCATCTGTCCGCTGCCTTGACGTCACCCCAGAGGGACCTACATAGAGATGAGACAGTTTGTCAGTGGCCACAACTGTGGCATTGCTACTGTGTGTTTGCAATCTTACAGTACAACTACAGTTTACATTCACAGGGCTACAGATTATGTTCCAAATGATCAGTATTGCACAACAACAGACTCCACATCTTTGAACGACACACTCCACATCTCACATATGCATGATCTACCAATACAGATAACAGTAGTCTACAGATATGCCATGCTACCTGCATGCTTCATGTGTGCTTGCCTGGTGGCTCCAACCTTTATCATGGTGTATGTCTGCTGCTGTTGTTGTTGGGCAGGTGCCACCAGGCTCATGAGCAGGTGAGGGGGCATGGATATTAACACCACCTCCTGTTGCAAGCTGTTATCTACGCACATCAGCAGCACGCTGACGGACATGTCTGAGAAGATCACTGCAGTGGTGGCGTACCTGCTCATATGTCCAGTTATGCAGGCCTACCTCATTGACCCTGTGCACAACATCTTGCCTCATTGCAGTATGCTCCTGCTGGTCCTGGCTGGTTCGTGAGAACATGAGACGGTAGTGCTGAATCATACTACTAGTAATGATATCATCTTCAGCACTACTGTAACTGGGGTTCCTGCGATGGGCCACGATTCTTGGAAGACATAAATACAAAAATATGTCTGAGCAACTCATATGGCACATTTAACATTATACAGTACAGATATCACTGAACCGCCATATATAGCAACCTATAAGCTAACCGAGAGTGAAACACTGTAACTGCCACTTATCACTGCTCACCCCACAACTGCTTGAAAGTGCCTTGCTCACTCTCTATCTAATGAACCATGTTCTGCACAGCAACAAAATAAAATCACTATATAAGACTATACAAGAGTACCTGGCACACTGTATGCAACATGATGCACCACCTAGTCACAGCAGATATACATCAAGCTGATATGTAAAGAAATATATTATCCATCACAATCAGTGTAAGGTCCAGTAAATGTATTACTATTATACCACACAACTTGCTAATGCCAAACCCGTGGCCAAAATATGTGCACAATTGGGAATATAGGTCACATACTGCTGTAGTACACTATGAATGTTGCTAGATATGCATTTATATGTTTTACCACACATATGTCAAAGGACATGTTACAGACATACCCACACACACATCAGACATAATTATAGGACACAAAGGTATGACAACCCAGATAAGCTTTCAGTGTGTGCTATACAGTACTGTGTGTCAGTACTTACACAACCTTAATCTTGAGAAATGTAATCTGTGATGAATACAGGGACCACACAAAACAGTGGATGCAAGCAATGTGGACATACACCATACTTTGCTGTACAGGCCCAGAGCTTCAAGTAGTACTACAGTACACACAGGATTTGCATTCAACATCGGTACCAATCAATAATCACAGATGTAGTGCTTTAGCCTCCAGTGACACACCCTAGTTAAAACCAAGGGACTTAATCACACTGCATGCAATAGCACTTGTTCTGCCTAGCAACAGAATACACAGCTTTTGCTAGGATCACAGCAAGGACCCATAATACCATAACATAAAAAGTTTCCTACTAAGCTATCCCACAGATACATATCTTTGATGTATTCACAAACATATTGACCATCACAGTCAGTCAACAGTACAGAGAATCTATTGCAACAAGTAGATGTAAGTATGTATGAGTATATGCATATACATATATATATATATATATATATATATATATATATACATCCGTTTGTCTACATATATATATATATATATATATATATATATATATGTAGGCACATATACATTTCACCTTTCATAGTGAGAATATCAATTATACAAAGTATATAAGGTGTACAGTAATGTAATAAAACCACACAGTCTTGGGATAAATGCATTGAAGGTGTTCACAGCCCAGGTAGCTTTAGCAGGCCTTACTGGGTTCAACATTGCAAACTGAACAAACCACCCACCGTGTTTAACCACCACATGTCATATACCAGCACTGTATGCGGTCTTGTTTGTCACACACTAAAACTTACATACAAATATGCGCATACTAACATCCACAAACATATATATCTCCCCCCTTCACAAACAGTTGCAATATGTCCCCTGCTCTATGCACATATACAGATGTGAATATATATGACACATATATATTTCTCAGTATGTGTGTGGCATACACACACAAGGTCCACACTGTTGTAAGTCCCTGGACCTCACAGCTGAACTGTTGGGCCTTGCTGCAACACAAACAGGTATCACATATGAACACACACTAAAATTAGGGGGGGTATATATGGCAACAGATGCTAGATAAGCATACTAGACTGCTACAGCAGTTGCCAATGCTAAGCTACACTTTAATATGACTATCATGCATGTGTTGTTCTGTCACACCCATGTTTATATAATGTTAGCGCTAATCCCAACAGCCATTGCCCACACTATTGTACAGAACACAGATAACATGGATCAGATCTTTGACATTTAATGCTGAGCTACACATTTCACAGGTATGTCCCACTGCCCACAGGTACACACAGTATTGTCCATAGCAGTAGTTAGAACATCTGTGCATAATGAAGTACTGCTGCCACATATGAATGGTTCACATTATGTAGACTATTCTTCAATAACATCTACTACATGCCAGTAAATACATATGTGTCACATACCTTTCCTTTGTATGATTTGCTAATATTTCTTTTTCCTTTTCTCTGTCTCTCTCTTTCTCTCTGTCTCTCTGTCAGTCTCTGCAACAGAGTGATTGAGTTTGTTGGCAGAGATTGCAGCCTGCTTTTGTAGGAATTTGCACATGAGCATGTGATGGCCTCTGCACCAATTAGTGGCTACCATTTGGTAATTGCATGCAGCCTGTTGTGTAGTAATTGCAGTAATCACTGTCATAGCAACCCAGTACTATAAATTGCTGACTCGTTGGCATGGCCCTTTCAGCTTTCCAAGATGGAGATCATCCTTGTTTGCTGTGGACATCATTGTTTAAGACAGAAGGTTGGTATAGTTCTTATATCAGAAGCCAGGGGTGTAGCCAGAGATTTACATTTTGTACTCCGACCTAATGTTGCTGCTTCCAGTACCCACTTGTCAGTGTAGAAATGTACTCACCCCTCAAAATGCTACCCCAAGATACATGGGAAGATGTACTTTCTTTTCAACTGTTACAATTAACTGCCATACAAAGCTAGTTATTGAGATGTATTCCTTTGGCTCAAGAATTGTTTGTGAACTGCTATACTGTGAATATTCATTTACTCAGTTCTAAACAGTTTGTGCTTTTTTAGCGTTGACATTAGCAGAAGCTGCTCAGAAAAACTGGCCACATTTCAGTACTGTGAGTATGCTTACTTACATCCTTGGTTGACCCTGCACGCACAGGTATATTCTACATTTGGGTAGGGTTGCAGAAGTACAGAGAACGTAAGTAGTATTGTGTGGATTTTATCTTGCTGGACTTACAGGGTTGTTGTGTACATGTTAGTTTATCAAGGCAAGTAGTCTGTCTGCGTAACTCCCAACTGTGGACCTATCCATATGATAGCCAGAGAATAGCCTGTTATTTTTTGTCTGTGCACCACACAGGTCCTTTCACCAATAGAGCAATGCCATTCTTACAGTTGATTGCTACCAGTACATGGCTACATCCATTTGTATTTCAGTGTTTTATTCCTACATAAAGGTATGCTTCCGAAATTCCTTCCAAAGCTATCTGCAAAGTGTGTAACAGCAGAAAGGCTGATATGCCTTTGTAGTTCTACCTCTGCCAGACCTCTCAACCAATCAGGTACATATTTGAACAGACTCAGGGAAAAGTCAAGAAAAAGTCAGGGACAATCAGGGACACCTTTAAAATATTAGTGCCATTAAGTTGAGACATTGAGAGAATCAGAGCATATGAACTAATACACCTTTTCTGAAGTAAAAGAAGTGTCTAACTCTTAATTATTGTCATTATTCATTAAGTGTAATTCACCAACTTACTGGCCAAAGTCAGTAGTTTTCAGAGGGATTCAGAGGGACAGAGCTAAAATTTGTGTCAAAATCAGGGACATCCTTGAAAATTAGGGACAGTTACGAGGCATGGCCTCTGCCCTAAACAGATATGCCAGTGTTTGTCCTGCTGTGATGCTGTGTGGGGTTGTAAAGTGATGGTGTAACATTATTTCCTGCTAGAATGGCTGCTTTTCTTATCACAGTCATGTAATGTAATCCCTTGACAACTGTTTGTCAACATCTGCAGAACAAGTTGTGTGGTATGGTATTCCTATTTTTCCTTTACATTCACTCATTCTGATGCATGATATAATTATTTAAGCACCAACTTGATGTATATCTAACATGGCTTAGTGGTGCATCATGTTGTGTAGTGTGTGCAAGGTCTGGGGTTCGAGACTTGCAGAGGTGTTTTATTTTGTTCCTGAGCAGAACAAGGGCCCTCACATACAGAGTGACTATGGCACTTTTAAGCAGTTGTAAGCGGGTTTGCGCGGGTTTATGCAATGCTGCGCATTGCTTAGCCAAGCGCAAACAAGCGCAAACCTGCGCAAACCCGCTAACTACTGCTTAATAGTGCTTACTCCCGCTCACCCCATGCTCATTTCTTTGAAAGAAAGGAAAAATGGGGAGATAGGAAAGTGGTGAAAAAGGGGCACAAAGAGGGAAAGACAGTATGAAAAATAGCTCGGGATGTGCAAGACAAGTGTAGGGAAGGTCCATAGCTGCCCATTTCTTCAACAGCAACAGCTGTGCATATGCAATAAATTTGGAGGTAGATATGAAACCTTCAACCCCTGAGAGAGGGGTGAGGAAAACAAAGTATGTTGTAATGCCAAATAAATAACATGTCATGTGTCCAGTGGACATGTGTGCAAAATGGGCAGCTATGTATGGGGCATAATTTTTTTTTTGGGAGCAGATTACCCTTTTTTTTTTCAGGTGAGAGTGGAATGTGGGGTAGGGGAAGCAGGTACATTTGCAGAGGTAGGTTGGGGAGGTAAACAGACAAGACAAACAAGACGAATACAGGGGTGGTATATGACACATGTGGTGGGTGAACACCTTGGACGGGGAGGGATGTTTGGAAATCACAAGTCCATGAGTCCCCTAGATGGAAACAGTGGGAATGAGGTTCCACCCATGGGCAGTCACCACTGTACCTTCACGGCCCAGAGGGTGGTTGTGCTGGGGGCTGTGTAGGAGGGGCAGGCTGACCCAGGAGTTGCGCCACTCGGGCCTCAAGCTGGCGTAGAGGTTCTGCAATAGAACATTCAATCTCTCTACGCACCACAGCCCGGACTATTCGAAGGGTGATAGGTGCCCCTGCTCTGCCCATGCTTGCATGGGGGCCGAGTCCCATCTCCTGCAGCGCTTCCACCTGAAGGTGGCACAGGGCCAACAGAGGAGGATGTCCCAGGCTGGGCACCAGATCTGCTGGTGCCAGGTGCCATGGCCAGCTGAGGTGGGACAGGTGGGGCCACTGGGACCGGCCTTCCCATACAAACTATGTTTTGGAGAGTTTAATAAAGATATGGGTTAGTAAGAGTCAACAGCATTCCCAATTAGTTATAACAGCATGCAGAAGTATTCCCATTAATCCAACACACCAGATTTTCAACAGTTGAAAAGCAAGCATAACACATGCATATATAGAACAATAGTGGACATTACAATAGCATGCAGGTTGAATTGATGGCAACAGGCCACCAATATTGTGGTATTTTAACAGGGCACATGCATAGAAAGTAATGCAAATATTTATAAACCAATAGGACATATGTCCCAACAAATGTTTTGAGATTAGACATACCGATTGAGGTGTGGAATTGCATTTTTTATGCACATACAGTAGGGTGGGAAAAGATAGCTCAATTAACAACTTATATATCCTTCTATTTTTCACTACATTCATATTAACTGCAGTTATATGTCCCTTACATGTATTATTACACTACCCAATGTCCTTATATTGTGTATTTGGATTTTGCTAGATCATTATATACATGAGCTGTATCTTACATACAAACTGTCCAAGATGGAGATGTTACTGCAACATATTTTGAGAGTTGCTCACACACACTACTGCTAAGATGGTACACTGACAGCTCTACTTTCATATAATTATCTAGATATGTTCAGGTGAAAGTATCAGTTATATGTTGACAGCTCCCTACATTTCTGGCAGCACACTGACATTTCTGGGGAACACAATAACAAGCTACTCATGTGCCAGATTAACCTGTACATGCTGGCCATGAACCAACAGTTGAGGGCTGTACATGTGCATACAAGCTACTGGCACTCCCTTCATCCACATTATATGGGCCTACCCAAGTGTGGGTTGACACTGCTTAATACAACACTACTATTTGTAGAATGCAACAGTACAACAACATATAAAAGAAAATGACACAGACACACTCCATGAATCATACATTTATTGAAGGATTATTACACCTTTATGTATTGGGTTAAAAGACCTTTTGAAGGCTCTCTCATTTACTTTATATAACAGTACATGCAGAATAATTGCTAACCTGCCTGATGACGCAGCCTTTGCAGCCTATCTTCATGGGCTTGCTGGTTCATAGCCCAGACACCTGCAGCTGTGAAGTAAATGCAATGATATTGAGACATACCTATCCACAGTATAGACAAGCATAGCAATTCTTAAGTACTTAATACGATGGCTACTTAGTACTGGGACATTAGGCATTGTACGAGATTCCTGGATCCACTGGTCCAGTTGATCCTCCCTACATCGCTTCAGGTCAGAATAATGGTGCCTGACCTGCTCACCAGTCCGAGGAACACCAGTGGCACTGGTGAGATCACGAGCAAGACTGTCCCAGGCCTCCGTTTTATATTGGGTACCCTGGTACTAGCCCCGCAGGAGTCCTTCCTCATGATTGGGACAAGGAGCCAAACTGTTAGTTTGGACTCCTTGATGCCCCAGCGGTGCTCTCTAAATTGAGTGCCGTCTCCAACACCGGCCATGCTGACTGCAGAAGGAAGCTACAACCAGTTATAGCAAGTATTCCCGCCTGTGGAGCTTAAATATGCCTCATTTCCCGCACTTATTTGTGATTGACCAGTTTTGGAAAAACTCAACTGTAGGCACGCCTGCTTAACTGATGTTGGCAATGTTTAAAATTCCTTTGATAGATATGTGTCTGTTGAAAGTGCATGTTTATGAAATGCTATCATGGCTTATTGGTTAAGTGCTGTGACTATAGTGCACAGTATCCTGAGTTCAAGCCCTGTCATTGCTTTTTATTTTCCTACTGGGCAGACCTGACTGGTTAAGGTACAGTAAAGGAGGTGTGGCCGTGTCTAACCGACTTTGCTCAACTTTGCCCAACTTTGCCCAACATTGCTCGACGTTGCTCTGGTTAGTGTGGTGTACAGCTATGTGCAAATACGTTGTGATTGCACTGGTTAGCGCGGTGCGCATCTACGCGCAATTGTATTTAAATATGCTCAATACTGGTAAAATGTGCTTAGCAGTGCTTTATATTGCTTAAAATAGGGTACTTATGCCTCAGAATGCATAACAATTTCACCTTCATATATATATATATATATATATATATATATATATATATATAATTCGTTCACTACTACATTTAACATTTCAATGCTTTTTACAAAACTTATACATAAAAAATGTCAGGAAATATTTTTGTATACAGATTTCCAACAGAAAATGGAATGTGCAGTAGTGGGACTCGAACCGGGAATGCCTCCTCTTTGTCCGAAGGCTCTAACCACTATGCGATCGCTATTTTGCTTAATTTGCATACATTTTTCTTATTATCCTCTTCTGGTGTCTAAGCTGCTAATTGTAGCTAAGCAACAGGCAAACCCGCGCAAATACGTGCAGCTATATCGGATGAAAAAAAAAAAAAAAAACTCTTTATTTTTAATTTTGTCAGTTGTTTAACATATGGGGGAGTGTAGTGTTACATTGTGCACATGTGAACGGACTTGCTCATATAACTTGAAATTGCGGCGTTTCTTCATTGCAGGGGCGTGGATTTTTGGACTGCTCGGCAGTCCGACATGCCCCCTACACTTGTCCACTCTCCGTGTAAGCTTTAGAGTTGAGGCAGTGCACCCTCATTAATATGCATGGCGCGCTGCCATCATACTCTTAGACTGGCGCTTCCATGTAAGACTAATCTAGTCTTACACGGAAGATTAGTAAATCTGGGGGTAAGACTTTTCGAAGTGTCCAAAGTGTTTGGAGTGCTCAAGATATTTGCAGTATTAAAGTAAAGCATTTTCGCAGAGGTTGTTGTGCACTTGAGCAAAATTATAAGTACCAGGTTAATACTTATGTTTAAAATAACTTTGTTGTTATGGCAGAGGGATTTCATAGAACTGAACTGTTGGTGTTTGATAATAATTTTGCTGAGAACTGGTGAGTGTTTGAGATAGAATATAATATTTTCATACAGGTTGCATTTTCTGATAAAGACGAATGTACAAGAGCATTTATACTTCTCAATTTAGCTGACTCAGAGGCCATTGAACAGGAACGTTCATTTGTGTTTGTATCTGCTGTGTATGTAGGGGAGTGGGAGAACCACCACATTATGATACAGGCTGAAAGGCGGGAAAACCCTGTGTGCTTAAAACATAAATTTAGAGAAATGTGTAACCCTCAAACAAATAATACAATGGAAAGGCACAAATTTTACAGGAGAAGTCAAAAGCCTGGTAAAACTATTGCAGCATATATTACCGACTTAAGAAACAAAGCAAAAACATGCAGATTTGGTGATTTACTACATGAGTTGATAAATGACTGACTTGTATGTGGTGTTAATAATGATGCAGTGAGAAAGATTTTGCTTCGATATAGTGAATTAACATGGAGCAAAGCCACTGAGATTTGTCAAATGCATGAGATTACAGAAAAGCATACAGATATGCCTATGAATGAGAAAAGCATGTTCATAGGTGAGTACTAGGCTAATCGTCCTGGAGTCAACACAAGCCTAGCCCAAGAATATTTCCAGTCATCCTGTTGATGGAAGTTAGTTCCTTGTGCCCCTATTGGGCAATGCTGTTGAAGTGATCCCCGGGGTGAATTTCCTGTTACCCATAGTTATGTGAAGAATCTAAATTGCAATGCTCAGATCTCCTCTGAGCTACAACAGAATGGCATCAAATATACTGATCCCAAGGATACTGCCAATATCCTGGCAGATCGATTCAGTGCCAACTTCACCCCCTCTCATCCCCTAAAGGGCCAATCTCAATATCAAAAGATTGCCAAATTCTGGTAATCACGGCCACACAGGTATAAAATGCACTGTCCAAAGCTAAGAATGCAGCATCCATGGAACCAGACAACATCCCGGGCTGTGTACTACATGAACTACAAAATGAACTGGCACCCCACCTAAGTGTCCTGTTTAATCATAGCCTCACCTCAGGCTTTGTGCCCAATAAGTGGCGCACAGCTACAGTTATCCCACTCCACAAGGGGGGATCCACCTTGAATCCTGGGGACTATCATCCCATCAGTCTGATGAGCCTGATCTGCAAAGTCATGGAACGCATTATCATAGAACTTATAAACAAAGACAATGGCAACCTTCAAACAGTGGACCCCACCCAGTTTGGCTTTGTAAAGGGCTGATCTTATCTCTCAACCTAACTGACTTCTTTGAATCAGTCTCCAGAGATGTGGACGAGGGTAAGGAGGTCCACACAGCCTATCTGGACCTCGCAAAGGCCTTCAACACCATCCCCCACTCTGGAATCATAGATAAACTTACAAAGGTGGGCATTAATCCCTATGTCACTCGATGAGTTGCCAACTGGCTTACTGACAGAACCCACACTGTAAATATAGCTGACTCAAAATCCAGCTCCAGACAAGTGACAAGCGGAGTACCTCGGGGTTCAGTCCTGGGACCGCTCTTGTTTGGCATCTACTTCTCTGAAGTACAGGCCAACACTAAGGAACTCTGGCTAACAAAGTTCGCAAATGATTGCAAACTGGGAGCCATTATTGAATCCCCAAATTATGTGGCTATTCTACAAATGGGCCTTACAGAAACAGATGCTTGGTGCTGAAGCCATGGGTTCAAGCTCAATGCAAGAAATGTATAGTTATCCCCTTTGGGAAAAACCAAGTACCCGTGAATTACCACATAAGTGGCAGTACACTAGACACCGAAAGTATGATAAGGGACTCATCCCTTATTAGACCCATTATAGAGTACAATGCCCCATTTGCTATGTACCTCACAAGACACCTGCAACAACTGGAAAGGCCACAGAAATACCTCACTAAAAGAATCACAGGCCTAAAGCAGATGCCCTATGCTGACCATTTAAAAAAATTCCATCAATACTCTGTTGCATATCGCCTACTCAGAGGCGATCTCTGCTTAACATACAAGGCCATGTCAAACCCAGTGCTGTTGGACATGCTACACTTAAAGAAATCCCAATCCCTCAGAGCCACGCGCTCCGGGGATCTAAACCTGGTCATCACAATGAACAAAACATGCTGGAGAGATAGGTTCCTGACCCAGAGACTCCTCATACTTTGGAATAGACTGCCCATACATGTCAAGCTGAGCTCCTCTTTGGCCCTCTTCAAAAGGAACCTTGACGACTGGATGGGAGATAGGAAATTCACCCCGGGGATCATGTCAGTCACCCTGCTAGACAGGGGACCAGGAAAGTAAATATTCTGGGAAGAAATAACCAGAGAAGTGTTATGGCTAGGCTTGTATAGGTTCTAGGGCCGACAGCCTAATACCAACCTATGAACCTATGTGCTTTGTTTTATGTAGATGGGGAGACTGTTTCAGACCAGTCGTATCCTCAAACTATTCTGGTGATGTTGCACAAGAGGTTTAGATCCCTAGACCAAGTATTTCATTAACTCTCTATAACTATCTCACCCTCAATGCACATCTGAAGCAAAGCAGCAAGATCTTTTTTTGGCAAAGTACCTGAACTAATATTTCTACTACTGTTGCCTGCTATGCCTATCTGTATGGGTAAAGGATGAACAGATACTCTAGAAGTGCAACAATCCTCATTTTCTATTGCTGTTGTCTGTTACATTATTTTTAGAATAATCTCATAGAACTGTTAAGAGTTTATTATAGTGATTCTCTGACAAAGATATCATAGCTGCAGACACAACCTCTAAAGTGGTTATTTTCTGTCTTTTGAATCATATGGATTGCCACAATGTTGTTTTGTCTTACCTCCAGTAATTGCTATGCTATTGAGTGTAGTGAGTGTGTAGTATCACATCAGATTGTTTAGCAGAGCATTAACATTACCACATTAGTTTGTCACTGGTTAGCTGCTTTTGATTAAAATGCACAGAAATACTTTCTCCCATCATCCTGTGAGGCTTGCATTATGGGGTATGTGTGCAACATATTTTTGCAATCTCTCACTACCTTGAATACATCTTCATAGTGCAGATAATTAGTCTCTCTTTTTCTCTGATACCCGCCTAATGTTCTCATATACACACAGTTAGATAATTTACAACCATTTTCATTTAAGACGCTTCACTATATGCTCTATCACTTTCTCCCTTTACTACTAATCACTGCTACTTCCTAAACCCCCTTCTCCATTTTTCTTGTTTTTCTCACAACTAATTTCTACTCTTTATGTCCTTTTAACTGCATTTATTCCTAGTCAATTCCTGGTTCTCCTAACTTCTTTTCATCATTTTTATAGGTCCTAATTCTGGCTACTTGATCTTCCTACAACCCTAGTGGCTTCACAAAGTAATTGCTAGATGCTACAAATTACAACTACTATGGAAAAACGTTTTATTTCAACCCATCAAAAGAGTTAACATGCGTGAATGGGCGTACCTTCATTGAAGGTTGTGCGTCAGGGCCGGCAACTCAGCACGTAAAAATCTACTGCCAATCATTATCGGACCGGAGTTCTGCTGTGGCGACCCCTAACCGGGAAAAGCCAAAAGACACAACAACAACAACAACAGAGTTAATTACTTAATAAACTTCATTTCTGTAGGGCACACAGTACTTATGGCTTAAACTTACCTTTCCTGGTAAGCTTCATAAGCTGCCTTCAAGGGTCAAAACTTAGATGTAAATATTTCCCTCCCTCCTTCCATATTTTTCTCTTTTTTTGTGGTTTTGACCCCCCCCCCCCCAGAACTCTGTACCTCTCAGCACCTCTTCATTCACTTTGTTAACATTATTGGTCTTTTTATCTTTCATCTTCCATGGAAGGCTTGTATAAGCCAAGGCACTAAAAGAAACAGTAATTTACAGTGATCAATATGAGATTTGTTGTTTTTTTCTCATTATTTGTAATTGAGGTCATGTATTGTCTGACAGGTGGCCATGTACAATAGCTCTAATGGAATACCTTTCTAGAGTGAATGCAAAGAACCTTTCATTGACATGTCATTTGACTCACAATTGTGTCAAACTGACTGGGAAGAATGCTCCTTAACCCCTCTAAATGTACACAGCCCTACATACTGTCATTATCACTATTTTCCTTACCTGGTTGGTTGTTTCTTTGTGGACAAGTTAGTATTGCATGCACATATTGATTGCCTGTCGCTGCTCCACTGGGTCTTGTAGTCCACTTTGCTTTCCTTTAACCGCAATTCCCAAATCTATCAAATTTAAATTCCTCTACCAGTGCTGAAGTCTACACATTACTCCCCAAGACACAGCAATCCTCACTTGTACTTCGACCAAGCTAACGTCACAATGATCTTCACTTTCATAATCTTAACGCTTGCAATCTCTCTTTATGTATACAACATATATTTCGACATTTCTTTTATACTTTAACAATTACTCCCTAAAGCACTACTCATACCACCCAAATCCATTTTTACCAGTAACACAACTCACTTGATTGGAACACCAGATATCTAAATTGAATAAAAACTACAAGTCCCAAAATATTTGCCAGAAGCAATAAAGACCTAGCAAACATTTTCCATTCTATTCCTACCATAGCATGTTACACCCAGTTAACAATTTCAAGATACCTACTGAAGCTTATCCCAATCAAGTCTCGTTTACTAATAATGTCAAACACTGAATCCAACCCTGGACTACTCATAACCAATGTCCCACTCAAAAAACATACCTAGTCACATCCTCAGGCCTCTATCACTCTAAATTATAAATGCCAAAAGTATAAGAAACAAGTTAAGTTTAATTAGTGCCTTCTGCACAACCCACTAATTTCACAGAAGTGAAATCATAGAATCATGGGTTAAATATGACTAGCACTGTATTGAACTTTTTTTTCCAGGCTATAAAGATTGTACTTCATGCCACACCTGGACCCAGGCCTTAGGATGCAAAGTAATACTCTACAAATCTAACAATGTATCAGTCATCACCCAGGCTAGCATCATTCATAGCCGTAATCCTAATTGGGTACTCACTAAACTACCCTCCAAATCCTACATAATCCTTCCCTTTTGGTTTCAAATTTCAAAATACTCATTCAAACCATATTACTCACAATCCCAACCAATAAAGACCATCTGATTCTCAGGGAATTCAACCTAAACCTATTAAGACCTTTTGCATATGAAGTCTAGCAGGCCTGAAACTCATTTAACTTGGAAAAGAACCAACTAGCACAATACTCTTTCAAATCAACACTCCCTACTTGATCTCATAATCACCTCTTACCTAGCTAACATATCCTCTATAACCATCACTCTCCCAGTTTCAGTAACCACTGTCACATAACATTCACAACCTTAGTACTAGGAATCCTCTTATTTTCCTCATAGGTTTATATGTGCTTGATAGGCTATTCATCAATGAGGATGTGTAGAAGCCCAGACGTGCACTCCCATGAAAGTTTTGGCCCTTATATTTTAAGTATGAATAACCCAGAGAAGAGCAATTACATATTGAACCTATCTATGAGGGACAAGGGCGTTAGACCAGGGGGTGAAATTGTAGTTATCCAGCCATTCATCCAGATTACATTTGAATAGTGTAAGAAAACTACTGTACTTTATGTGGAGAGGAAGATGATTTCAAAGTGGTATTCTTTGTGATACATTTCTATCCCTCTAACCTGTTCTGTTTATGTTAGAAAAAAGATTGAGATGTCTTGAGGGGAGTTTATGCCGCCATTGGACTTTCAAATGTGAAGTAGGTTTGACAGGACAGGGTCTGTTGAGCTTTCGTATAAGAGGCAGAGATTGTATTCCAGTAGCCTGTATGACACCAAGAAGAGGGACAAGGCTTTGAGATGGTCCAGGCAGTTTTTAGAATTTGGGTCCTTGATTTTCTTACTAAGAAAGCTCTGTGAGTATTAAAGTTCTGTCAGATGTTTCGACAGATACATACCGAAGGGGACATTATTCTCAATGATAGGCCTAGACATCATGGAGCTGTCGGAATATGTGTTTCAGGCTGGAATGAGCCTAGTATTGAGCAGCATTTTACCTTCTCCAAGGATCATACCACAATAAGAACAAAGAATGACTGACTTTAATAATTGGCTTAGTTTCTGGTGTCATTCTAAGTGGGTGCAATATTTGTCAGCATGGAAGGAGACGCTCAACAGACCATGCTGCTTTGCTAGGGACAGTCTGCACCTCTCCCCTCTAGGCTTTTGAATATTAGCTAAAACATCGTCTTCCCTCCATAGTGCCTTTTTTAGGCAATGCCACATTGAAACTACTTCTGACATAGCAAATGAAAAACCAAGAAAATCTAAAGGTATTAATGCTCAATGCTAGGAATCTAAACAAAAAACTCTACACCCTAGAAGCTCTCTTCACCAAAGAAAATGCTAACATCTGTGTGTAGTCACTGAGACATGGTTTAAAGCCGTGGATAGCACATCAACAGTGCAAGGTTATAATGCCTTCCACACATTTAGACTAGCTACAACACACACGGGGACTAAAGGTGGAAGTGTCTTGATTTACATCAAAACCAAATATACCTTAAGGCTGGTCAAACAGGACAATGCACTTGAGCTGCTCCATGTTGAAATCACCATAGGCAAAATCCAATATCACTTCCTTGCAAGCAATAAATCCCCCTCTATGACCCAGGAAACCCATACCACGTACTTAAACTTATTGGAAACACTCACCATCCAACTCAATACTATATTCATGGGTGATTTTAATTATATCACTATTAACTAGGAATCCTATACAACACCAAATGTGCAGGCACACAGATTCTTGGATTTTGTAAACACAAACTCCCTGGAACACACTGTCAAAACACCAACCAGTGGTAAACCATACTGGATTTGGTTCTCACTAATATGGGAAGAGTGCTGCACACCCCCTATTATAATGTCTTCCCTGGTAAGGTCAGGCCACAAAATGGTCTCCTTTGAAGTAAAAATAAAATCTGGGCCCCCAGCTAAACCTGGAATATTCCGAAATTACTCTAAGCCTAATGTCCTGCTATTAATTGATAACCTGTCAAAATTGCATGCTCCCATTAACACTGAGAACACTGCTGAATGTGCAGAACTGTTCACAGAAACATTGTATATGCATGTTAATAGCTGCATAGAGGCAGCCATACCCACCAAGAAGAAGTACAGAACTAACTCCAAAAATAGCCACACTGGTAGAATCACATAATCAATCGAATGTATAACAGAAGGAAGAAAATCATGGCAAAAATTAGGAGGTGCAGCACTCAGCAGGATAAAAAGCATTCTCAACAAACTAAACAAACAACTCAGAGGACAAATAAAGTCTACCAAAGCCACATTTGAAGTAAATTTGTCCTCCGAGCCCAAGGACAACTGCAAGACATTCTTTAGCTATGTCTACAACCTCAAAAGCAATATACAATTGTGCGCAGAGCTCACTGTAAATGGAGCCACCTATACTGAACCAGAAGATATAACAAACCTACTGACCAATAAATTCAGCTCTAACTTTACCCCCTCTCCCCCTCAACCTTCCCTCAGGAAATACCATCAAATATAAACCCCCCTGCTATCACTAAGAAAAAGGTCCTTAATGCTCTCTCTAAGGCCAACAACACTGCATCAATGGACCCAGACAATATCTCTGGATGCCTTCTAAATAGCACGAAACATGATCTGTCATGCCATCTGGAATTGCTATTTAACTGTACCCTCCAAATTTTATGCCTCATGAATGGAGAACAGCAATAGCCATCCCTCTGCACAAATGTGGGGCATCTACATACCCTGCAAACTACAGACTTATAAGTCTCACTAGTCTTGTATGTAAAGCCATGGTAAGAATTATCATGGAAATGATCAATAATGATATAGTAAACCTCCAGACACTGGACCCAACCCAGTTTGGTTTTGTCAAGGGTAGGTCATGCCTACTCAACCTGGTGGACTTCTTTGAGAAGGTCACCAAAGCAATGGATGAGGGCAAAATGGTTCACATTGCCTACCTTGACCTGGCCAAGGCATTTGACTCAATACCCCACTTGGGCATTGTTGACAAACTCAAGAGGTTATTTACAAACCCATATGCCACCCAGTGGATAGCCAACTGGCTCACAGATAGAACCCAGGAAGTTAGAATTGGGGAGTCCACCTCTACAAAGAGGTCAGTCACAAGTGGAGTCCCTCAGGGATCGGTCCTCAGACTGCTTTTTGGCATTTACTTCGAGTCAAGGCCAACACCAGTGGTCTCTGGCTGGCTAAATTTTCAGATGATTGCAAATTAGGCACTGTCATTGAATCTCACACTGACACAAATGTTCTCCAGGAAAGATTGACACAGACAAACGACTGATGTCAGAGCCATGGACTAAAACTAAATGCCAAGAAATGCTTAATAGAAGCCTTCAGGAAGTTATCCACTACTGGTAACTATCATATTGACAACACACCCCTTAGACTTGACCCAATAGTTAGGGACTTAGGGACATAAATAGATAGTAATCTAGCCTTTGACCATCACTTGTCTACAGTAGTGAGGAAAACATTCTATGTCGAGCAGCAAGGTATGGCATCTAAGTCCAAGGAAGTCACTGTTCCACTGTATTCAGCATTCATCAGACCTGTCAGTGAGTACAGTTCCCCCTTTGGTATGTATCTAACCAGGCATATCCAACATTTGGAATGTCCACAGGGGTTCCTTACTAAAATCACTTTTTATTGCTTGCTGCATACTTTTTACTGTATTTTATTGCTATTAACTAATCTGCACAGGTAACTGATCTGTTTTCATTTAAAAGCATTCTGTAGAGTCTCCTTGCTCCTTTATCTGTTTAAAACTTTCATTTTGTGGCTCACTGCTGTGATAAAGATTTCTGTAGTGTTTACTGTCTAAAAGAGTGTAGGCTAATAGCTTTAGTATTGTCCCAGTTCAGATTTGCTGGCTCTGGGCCTGTTTGTTGGTGGCTTTGCAGTTGCCCGCCCCTACTGTAAATATGATCTGGAACACTCCTCCCAGTCTAGTGTCATTAGCTCATTCTACCTAATACAGAGAGAACATCTGAGAAGGTCAACCCACTTAGTTTCTTTCCTTCTGTTCCTCCTTTCTCCCTTTCTTTAAAAAAAAAATGCCTGAATCTCCTTGTGTTCTGACTGTGCTTCTCAAACATTTTTGAAATATAGAGTATATTTTAGTGCATTTATTAAAACTGTATTTGCTTTAATATTGCTACAACTCAAGTGCTCTATGTTGCACTGCACCTGAATTGTTTGTGTGTTTTAGCTGCTATATATATATATATATATATATATATATATATATATATATATATATAGACTTCTCTGTATATGTAGACTAGCTACTTATTCTACTGTATTACTGCCTCTTAAATCATTTTTCAGTTGTGTACTTGCCTTGCTTCATTTAAAAAGTTTTAAATTGCTAATTTTGTAGAGTTTTAATTGCATTTACTGTTTAGGGCTACACACTCAAGGGCATTAGCCTTTTCTGTGTTTATTTATTGTATTATTGCATTATTTAGCCTGTTTTAACCAAAAAAAAAAAACACTATCTTGTTTGCTCGTTTCCCACCTTTCCTAGCTAGCATAGTCCAGATCCCAGACTCTGCTTGTCTCAGGACTTTATTTTCTGTGTTCAGAGCTATCCAGACCTTGCTGTGGTAGAGGGAAGACCTACTGCTTATCAGTGGGAGTGTCAAGCATTGTACTGCCTATCTAACACTAGAGGAGTGGTTTCCAGCTCTGAAATTGTAATTTTATTAGCCTTTTTGGGCTGATTTCTATAGTAGAACACCAGTGGCCAGCATATGCAGCATATAAACACGTCATAACAAATATAATAAAAATAAATATTTATTTAAGCATGAAATGCAACAAAGTGCATTAATATCAAATCAAACCGGTTTCGGCTACCCAGCCTTCATCAGTGAAAACGCATTTATCATGCCAAATAATTCATGAATATTTATAGGTACTAGCGTTGTCGCCTCACAGTTAGACGTTGCCCGTTCAATTCTCAGTTAGAGCGTCTTCTGTGTGGCGACATGCGTGAATGGGCGATCCTTCGTTGAAGGTTGTGCGTTAGGCCCGGCAAGCCAGCATGTCAAAATCTACTGCCAATCATTTGCGGACCGGAGTTCCGCTGTGGCGACCCCTAACCGGGAAAAGCTGAAAGAAAGAAACAAACAAACCAACCAATGGAAACATGATATAGTCTATCTCAAACACAAATTTGCAATAACATTCAATTTACTGTATAAACATAATGTAGTAGAGGCATTTTAAAAATTACAATAGTACATCATTACATTATGTACTAGACTGATACAGATTTCTAACAAAAATACAGCATATAAACATAGTAATATATATAGTATTATATTATACATAAATTCAATGTTATACAGACCCCTAATGAGAGATACCCCATATACTGTCATTCATACTTTGAAGAATGCATGATTTACAACCCACTTCATAATCTATATATGGTTGAAATTGACATATGACGCAGATATTTGGATGATTGCTGGATGGTGTGGTGTGCAGATTCTACATACCTGCAGGAGTTTGTGGAATATTTGAATGACAATATATGGGGTATAGAGTTTACAGTAACATATAACTCGGGCATCACTTATTTTTTGGATGTTACGGTTTATAGGAATGATGATCATATCCTAAGCACTAAGACATATAGGAAATATCCACAATATAACACCCTGCTCCATGCTTCCAGCATGCACTCACGCCACACCATCCGCAACATACCTAAATCTCAATTTTTGCAGATTAAACACATTAGCTCATCTGAACAGGATTTTGAGGAAGCGAAATTGGATCTCCACAATAGATTTTTGGCAAGAGGATATAAGAAATCTGATATATTTACAGCTAGTACTTGGTCTGCGAATCAGGATAGGAACATGTTACTACAGTACAAGAACCGTGAAACTACAGGGGTTGAGTTTACACGTAGGTTGGTTACTACATATGGACGGAATCATAATGTAATCAGAAACATTTTGGATTCTAATTGGAATATATTCTTAGCAAATAAAGAATTAAGAAATCTTTGGGGCCCTAAATGTCAGTTCTCATACAGACAGGGCAAAACACTAGGTGCCCTGTTTTCCAACTATAAGCATAAAGAAAGTGGGGGTACTATTTATAAACAAATGACAAAGACTGGAGACCAACTTCTGGGTACTTTTCCATGTGGGCATTGTGGATCTTGTAACCGAGTAAGTAAATTTAAACAATTCACTAGTGCCAATACAAGCAGAGTTTATGATCTAAGAGTCTTTGGCAATTGTAGTAGTAGCTGGGTTGTGTACTTAGCTACTTGTCAATGTTCAGCATTTTATGTAGGGCAAACATCACGATCACTCACAGTAAGAATGAGTGAACATAAGAGTGAGATCAGAAATAAAAAAAGAGACTAATGCTCTTTATAGACACACTTTGAAACATACTAATGCTAGATTTATGTTCATGATCATTGATAAAATTACTGGTGATAGGAGCAATCAACAGGGTTGGCATAGTATTTTGAACCATAAAGAAAAATATTGGATCATTCACCTTGGGGCATTATTTTCCCCGGGTCTCAATGACCACCTATAATCTGTTTGTGAAAGGTAATTGGGATAACACATGCTGGAACCATAATAGATACAATATATGTTTTATGTCTACGAAAAACATATATAAATATATGTACTTATAAATTATGTTTAAAGAACTACGATATGACTGTATGGGATTTTTATCCATGTGTTTAGCTTACCAATTGACACTGTTCTTGCCTTATGTATGCATGTTGTTATAGTTCAAATAAGATACAATTTCTTATATATGTGCTAGGTAATTATGAGGGCCTTATATTTGTATGCTGCCATTGTTAAAGCCTATTGGTTGATCGTAACAGAATCCACCTGTTGGGCTGTTTAATATATCTAGCTATATGTCATTGTATCTAAATACCATACTGTTTTTATGATAAAATATATTTGCCAGATTATTATGTGGGTTTCTATATTTTGTACTATTGTAAGATCCTATTGGTTGATCAAAATAGCATTTATGTGTTGAGGTTGTCTATTATATTTAGTCATATATCATGGTATTAAATATCAAATGTTTTTGTGATATACTATATTTTTGCTAAAAATTTATATCATATACTTACACTTTTAAGTGTTATTTTGAGAAAATACTTGATATTAGTATATTGCATATTTATATGTTTCTGGGGATCTTTTAGTTTGCTTACAGTGTATGTCATTACATTAGGATGCAGCTGACAGAATCTCTCATTAGGGGTCTGTATAACATTGAACTTATGTATAATATAATACTATATATATTATTATGTTTATATGCTGTATTTTTGGTAGAAATCTGTATCAGTCTAGTACATAATCTAATGATGTAATTTTGTATTGTAATTTTTATAATGCCTCTACTACATTATGGTTATACAGTAATTTGAATGTTATTGCAAATTTGTGTTTGAGATGGACTATACCATGTTTCCATTGGTTGGTAGTACCTATAAATATTAATGAATTATTTGGCATGATAAATGCTTTTTCACTGATGAAGGCTGGGTAGCCGAAACCGGTTTGATTTGAGATTAATGCACTTTGTTGCATTTCATGCTTAAATAAATATTTATTTTTATTATATTTGAAGTGTTTATATGCTGCATATGCTGGCCACTGGTGTTCTACTATGTAATGGTTTGGCCGAGCATACCGTACCTGTGAGGCGTTTGGTTTCTACTGATTTCTATCCCTTTCAACTTTCTGGCTTAAAAACATGTGTGTTTATGTATTGTTCACATCGCGCAGCACCGCAGGGCTACGGTTAAATTATTCCGGGTGCCAGAAAATCTGCTCTTCAAATTTTCCCTTAGAACTAGCTGGTTTCTCAGTAGTAGCACTAAAATCTGAACCTGGGAAAACCCCTGTGACTAGCACTTGCTCTATAACCTGCTGGAAAGCTCTAGGAAGCCTGAAACTGATACAAGCACTCAACTCTCCTTGTCAATAAGGAGAAATTAATTGTAGGCACTAAATAGCCTATAATTGCAAAGTACCTTGCAAAAGTAAGGGAAAACAGCTCTTGTACTTTACAAAAAAAACACCTAAACAGGCATGTCCAAGGGTCAGCTTCAGGTGATTTCTCCTGTCCACCTGGTGAATCTGGGCATACTGGGGCAATACAGCAACTGCCTCATGTAGACAGAAAACCCCCTCCTCCTACCACCCAACACTACACCCTGTGAGAGATCCACTTACATAGCCAAACTGGAAGTAAAGCTCTCTCGAGCCAAGATTGTGCTAGACAGTCAAGAGGAGAAGGTTAACACCTGCACTACACCTCAAGCAACAAATAGCCCTTCAAAACCCACACCATCAACACCCACACATTGCAACACTAAACCCACATATGCGGAGGCCCTTAACATTAACCTGCCCAAGCAACAAGGACCTCCGAAGCTGAAACGCAAACAAACACCAGTCACAACCAAAGTGACACAAAGCTCACAACACCAATGTGCCACCCAACAACAGCCCCTAAGGCAAGACAATGTACCCAACACTTTAGTCATAGGTGACTCTATAGTCAGGCACACTGATGTCACACTCACCAGGCTGAACAAGGAAAAAATTACAGTCAGCTGCATGTCGGGGGCCAGGATTTGCCACATAACGCATGCACTAAGTCACTCCACAAGTACAAATACGACTCTGTCATTGTCCATGCTGGAGTGAATGACTTGAGACGTACCTCTCTGGACTACATGAAAAGAGACATGTAAGAGCTCTTGGATCATGTGGACAAGGCAGGTATGACCCCAGCCCTGAGTAGCATCCTGCTTCACCCAGAATGATACCACAGTATAAGGACAAAATGATTGACTTCAACAATTGGCTAAGCTTCTAGTATCATTCAAAGGGGATCCAGTATCTGTCTGCCTGGGAAGACATGATCGAAAAACCACAATGCTTTGCCAGAGATGGTCTGCACCTGCCACCCCTGGGATTCAGGTTACTGGCTAAAGCTCTTGCCAACCCTATAGTGTCTTTTTTAGGCAAGGTTCAAAGGGCAAAACCACCACCATAACAGATACAAGCATGCAAAATCTGAAGGTAATGCTACTCAATGCTAGAAGTCTAAACCTCAAAATGCACTCTCTCGAGGCACTACTAAAAATGGAGAACATTGATATCTGTGCAGTAATTGAGACCTGGTTCAAGGCTCCAGAGGGCACCCCTGCAATACCAGGCTACAAATCTTACCACACTTTTCGGCCACCAAACCAAGACCGAAACACTAAAGGTGGAGGAGTGTCCATATTCACCAAGGATATTCACACATCCAGGCGAGTTGCCCAACACAATGCATCTGAAATTATCCAGGTGCAACTAACACTAGGTAAGACTGCAATCCAAATTGTAGCATGCTACAGATTCCCCAACCATGCCCCAAGATTCTCACTACACCTTTCTAAACATACTGGAAAATATTAAGATACAACCAAATACCCTAATACTGGGTGATTTCAACTACCCTGCCATTAACTGGGAAAACTACTCGGGTACCAACACCTTTTCCCAACGGTTCTTGGAATTCATAAATTCCAGCACCCTGGATCAACTAATCCATTGTCCCACCAGGGGCTCCAGTATCCTAGACCTGGTCATTACCAACATGGGAGATAGATGCTCCACACCAGTGGTCACCCCCTCATTGGTCAGGTCTGACCATAAGCAAATCACTCTTGACATCCACATCCCACCCCCACCTCCCAGTAGGGAAACCTCTGTAAAAAAACTTTTCCAAAGCCAACGTCATGCTACTCAAGTCAGAAGTCACAAACTTCATGACACCCATGCAGATGGGATCTAAGACTTTGACTGCTGAATCGTACACTAAGGCACTGTATGAGCACATCCACTCCTGCATGAATCGTGCCATCCCAAATAGAACCAAGATGCTCTCCTCCAAAAAAAGGAAGTCAATCTGGTGGTCCCCTGCCATAAACAAACTATACAACAGAAGGAAGAAACTGTTGCAGAAAAGAGGGCAATCCTAGGATGCAAAAAACTCCCTTAACAGCCTCAGTAAGAAGCTGAGATCCCTCATAAAATCCTCCAAAGCTAGTTACAAAAATAAAATTGCCAAATATTCCAAAGACAGCCACAAGGCATTCTATAGTTATGTCAAGAATCTAAATGGCAATGCTCAGATCTGCTCGGAGCTACAACAGAATGGCATTAAATATACTGATCCCAAGGATATTGCCAATACCCTGGCAGATCAATTTAGTGCCAACTTCACCCCGCTCTCACCCCCTAAAGGGCCCATCTCAATACCAAAAGATTGCCAAATTTCAGTAATCATGGCCACATAGATAGAAACCGCACTCTCCAAAGCTAAGAATACAGCATCCATGGGACCAGATGACATCCCGGGCTGTGTATTACATGAACTACAAAGTGAACTGGCACCTCACCTAAGTGTCATGTTTAATCATAGCCTCACATCAGGCTTCGTGCCCACTGAGTGGCGCACAGCTAAGTTATCCCACTCCACAAGGGGGGGATCCACCTTGGATCCTGGGAACTACCGTCCCATCAGTCTAATGAGCCTGATCTGCAAGGGCATGGGACACATTATCATGGAACTTATAAACAAAGACATTGGCAACCTTCAAACACTGGACCCCACCGAGTTTGGGTTCGTGAAGTGCCGATCTTGTCTCCTGAACCTGACTGGCTTCTTTGAATCAGTCTCCAGAGCTGTGGACAAGGGTAAGGCAGTCCACACAGCCTATCTGGACCTCGCCAAGGCCTTCAATGCCATCCCCCACTCTGGAATCACAGATAAACTTACTAAGCTGGGCATAAATCCCTACGTCACTTGATAGGTTGCTAACTGGCTTACTGACAGAACCCAGACTGTAAAAGTAGCTGACTCCAAATCCAGCTCCAGACAAGTGACAAGTGGAGTACCTCAGGGTTCGGTCCTGGGACCGCTCTTTTTTGGCATGTACTTCTCTGAAGTACAGGCCAACACTAAGGGACTCTGGCTAACAAAGTTCACAGATGACGGCAAACTGGGAGGCATTATTGAACCCCAAAATGATGTGGATATTCTACAAAAGGGCCTTACAAAAACAGATGCTTGGTGCCAGAGCCATGGGCTCAAGTTAATGCCAAGAAATGTATAGTTATCCCCCTTGGGAAAAACCATGTACCCATGAATTACCACATAGGTGGCAGTACACTAAACACCGAAAGTGTGATGAGAGACTTAGGGACACAGGTGGACAGTGGTCTCACTTTCGATAACCACAGCGCCACAACAGTCAGGAAATCCTTCTATGTGGCACACCTCATCACTAAGGGCTTTTCATCCAGAAAATAGGAGGTCGTTTTCCCACTGTACTCATCCCTCATTAGACCCATTATAGAATACAATGCCCCATTTGGTATGCACCTCACAAGACATCTGCAACAGCTGGAAAGGCCACAGAAATACCTCGCTAAAACAATCACAGGCCTAAAGCAGATGCCCTATGTTGACTGTCTAAAAAAAATAGAAGTTATGTTCTTACCATAACGTTCCATGTTAGTTGTCTTCTTCTCGCCTTCTTCTTGCTGGATGGGTTCGGAGCCGACCTCGGCTCCGACTTGGCCACTCTAAAAGCTCGAGAGTTGGTTCCACCGGCTCGAGGCTCCCCTTATATCCCACAATGCTAGGCGAGAGTTACCTCAGATCTCGTTTGTAAGCTAACCCCAGCTTATAATAGTAACAGAATCATTCTAAAACAGAGTCCACCTCTAATAACAGGAAGAAGAAGGGTGACCTACATCCTGATCCAGGAAATATGCACAACAGCATATGTCTAAGAAAGAGATGGTAGAAAGAGAGGTCACGATCACAACTCCTCTAGGTCTGTCCAGGCCAGGGGGAAGGAGGGTGGGACGCAAAGAAGAAGGCGAGAAGAAGACAACTAACATGGAACGTTATGGTAAGAACATAACTTCTATATGTTAAGTTGTCTATCTCGCCTTCATTCTTGCTGGATGGGACCGCGTCCCTAGCACCTTGTCCCGGGTGGCCTAACGGAACAGACTCCTGAGAACAGTGGAACCAAAATTAGCTCTATGCCTAGAAGCTAAATCCAACTTATAATGAGAAATAAAAGTGTGAGGAGTAGCCCAAGTAGCCGCTGCACAAATGGTGTCAATAGGCAGTCTGTCTTGGAAGGCTAAAGAAGTAGCCAAAGCTCTGGTGGAATGGGCTTTAGGTTTATTAGGCAATTTTTGTTGTCTAATTTCATATACCAGGGAAATCAAGGATGTTAGCCATCTGGATAATGATACCTTTGAAACTGAAAGTCCCTTTCTGCTTTCGCATAGGAGACAAACAGCTGATCAGATTTTCTGAATTGTTTTGTTCTATCCAAGTAGTACCTCAATTGACGATGAACATCCAGGCAGTGTAATTTTTGTTCAGACCTATTGGAATACTCTGGAAAAAAAGACAGGGAGGTCAATGCTTTGGTTTAGATTTGATGTCGAGACCACCTTAGGCAAAAGGATGGGTTAGTTCGTAAGGATACTCTGTCCTTATGAAACAAAAGATAAGGAGGACGACAACTGAGTGCTTGAAGCTCTGAAACTCTTCTAGCTGATGTAATAGCTACCAGAAAAAGAGTTTTCCATGATAACAATTTCAAGGAACAGGAAGCTGCAGGTTCGAAAGGGGAAAGAATCAAAGAAGCAAGAACTAAATTTAGGTCCCAAGGAGAAGGAGGATTTCTTATAGGAGGTCTGAGAAGAAAAACTCCTTTCAAAAGGCTTTGCAAAGTTTGTGGGACATTAGGGCAGATTCAGAAATACCCACATGGAAGTTAGAAATAGCTGCCAATTGAACCTTAAGTGTAGATGGAGATGAACCTGCATGGAAGAGTTCAGCTAGAAAATCAAGGACTAGTTGGATGGAAGCGGTGAAAGGATCTATGTCCTTTCCTTGTGCCCAATATGAGAAGCGTTTCCACTTACTCAAATAAATCTTTCGAGTGGAAGATTTATGGGAAGCTATCAATATATCTCTAACAGAGTGAGATAATTGAGGAAGCCTGGCTACGGTTGGAACTGGAGGAACCAAGCAGTGAGGTTCAGAGAGGGGAGGGAGCGATGAAACTGACCCGACTGATGGATCAAAAGATCTGGAACTAGGTCCAGATTCCAAGGTCGCTCAAGAGAAAGCGATGTAGAAAGGGGAACCACACTTGTCGAGGCCAGTAAGGAGCAATGAGGATCAAGGAGGCCTTCTGAGCGATAGCTTTCTGAACTACTTGAGAGATCAGTGGGAAAGGAGGAAATGCATACAGAAGTCCCGGGGCCAAACTTGGACTAGAGCGTCTCTGCTGGGTTGGCCTGGTAAAGGGAATAGAGTGAAATATTCTCTGCACTTGCTGTTTTGGGGAGTAGCAAAAAGATCGCAGCAAGGCTGACCCCACTTGAGAAAAATTTCTCTCACTACAGAGTCTTTCAGAGACCACTCGTGAGGCATGAGAATAGCTCTGCTCAACTTGTCCGCAATATGATTGGACTTCCCGGGGATGTGCGTTGCTATCAGAAAACGCTGAGAAGAAATCGCCCATTGCCACAGTCTGAGTGCTTCTCGACACAGGGGTATGATCTGGTTCCGCCTTGTTTGTTGATGTACCACACTACAGACATATTGTCTGTCTGGATTGCAATTGTTCCCAAGGGAAGAGAGTCTTGAAGGGCTTGCAACGCTAAAAGCACTGCTCTCATCTCCAGAACATTTATGTGCAAGTGGCATTCGTTTGGTTGCCATGTGCCCTGGACTGTCCTGCCCTGATAATGCCCCCCCCACCCGATCAGGGAGGCATCCGTTGTCAGTGTAGCAACCGGAGGAGGTGGAACAAAGGGTCTTCCGACAGGAGCTGGGGGGAAGACATCCACCACATGAGATGCTTTTTGCACGCCTGCGTGATCACAATGGTGTGAGACACTGGAAGTTCCTGGTATGACCATTGAGTAAAAAGCATCCACTGAAGGATCCGCATGTGGTATCTGGCTAATGGAAGGAGAGGTATGGCCGCTGCCATAATTCCCAACACCTTTAGAACTAACCTGGCTTTGATTCTGTTGTTGTTGAGAAGGAGTGATACCAATTTGTGAATGTCTGATATCCTTTGATGTGTTAGCCTTGCAGACATGTTTATAGTATCTAGATTTGCGCCTATGTAGGTAATAGTACGACAAGGCGACAAAACAGACTTTTCGCAATTTATTGAAATACCCAGTTTTGACAAGCGAAAAGTATAATCTCTGGCCATCAGAAGGAGATGCTTGGTGGGAGCTGTGAGGAGCCAGTCGTCCAAATATGGAAAC
Source organism: Protopterus annectens (assembly GCF_019279795.1). Taxonomy (NCBI): domain Eukaryota; kingdom Metazoa; phylum Chordata; order Ceratodontiformes; family Protopteridae; genus Protopterus; species Protopterus annectens. The sequence goes on along the minus strand of NC_056726.1, from coordinate 750,655,037 downwards.
ACCTGGAATCCTTGTCGTCTCAGGTGAGAAGCTACCACTGCCATGCATTTGGTAAACACCGGGGCAGTGGTGAGACCAAAGGGCAGGGCCCTGAACTGAAAATGACTGGTTCCCAGCCTGAAGCGGAGGAATCTTCTGGAGCGTCTGTTCATTTTATGTGATAGTACGCATCCCGAAGGTCTATAGAGCACATCCAGTTTCCTTTGCCCAAAAGGGAAGGATGGATTGCAGCGTGACCATCCGAAATCTTGTTTTCTTGACTGATTTGTTCAAGACACTGAGATCCAATATCGGTCTCCAGTCCCCTGTTTTCTTTGGAACTAAAAAGAACCTTGAGTAGATTCCGGATCCTTGTTGGTCTGCTGGCACTGGCTGAATTGCTCTTTTTGCAAGCAGTTTTGAAATTTCCAAAGCTGCTAGATCCCTTTGAGCGGGTGGAACATCTGGAAGGGATTTTTTTTGACTGATTTGGAAAGCGAAGAAAGGGGATAGAATAGCCTTCGGAATGATGGACTGTACCCATTTGTCTTGAGTCAGGGATAGCCACGCTTCTCGCTACAGTGACATTCTTCCCCCCACTCCCTACGAAGCTGGGCTGTCGGGCATCACCTCTGGCATGCTGAAAAGGCTTGTCAGGAAGGCTTCCCGATTGCCCTGGTTCTGGACCCCCCTGCCCCTAGGGCGGCGTCTACCATTGTTATTCCCACCTCTGCCTTTGGTAGGAAAACGACTCTGTGCGTCAGGCGAAGTCCCTTGAGATTGTTTACGGAACCACATCTTTCCACCCTTCTGGCCTTTGGGGAAAGGCCTGGAAGGAGTCGAAAAACGGACTCCGACGGCAGAAAGGGTCTTGCCATCAGTCTCGCACCTAGTCAGGGTTTCTTTCACTTGAGGACCAAAGAGAGATGATCCATCAAAAGGGGAGTTCGTGAAAGACGTCTTGAAAGGGTCCGCAAAATTGCACAGCCACATCCAGGCGTGCCTACGTAAGGCCACACCTGTCCCTGCGGCTCTGCTCGCTCCATCAGCCGCGTAAGAAAGGAGGCGCATGGAGGAGTTGGATATGGAATTAAGGGTAGCCAGCTGCGTGTTCATCTTGTCTTGGAAACCCGCAGCTGTAGGATCCTTTAACATTTCACTCGCTTCCTTGATCAAGTCCCTTTGAAGACGAGTGAAATGGCACAGGTAGTTCAGCGAACGCATGGTAAATGTCGCTGAGGAGAACATCCGCTTCCCGTACCTATCCATGGACCTCGATTCCTTGTTAGGTGGATGGACAGGTACTGAAGGATCAGCCAGTTCCTTCTTTGTGGCAGCAGCTACCACCATAGCATCCACAGAAACTCCTTTTGTTAAAATTGCTTGTCTGCTGGAGCTGTGATGAACTTAGAGGGTCTCCTGGGAGTGGGGTCCACTGAATCAGGAGCCGTCCATGCCTTCTTAGCAACCACCTGCATGAGGGGGTCGAAGGGAGGGGACACCCAGGAGGTGGAAGGACGAGAGCCAAACGCCTCAAGATACACAGATTCGTCCTCCGAAGGGTTGAGGGCTGGCCAATTTCCCCTCTGTTTCAGGATCTCCAGAATGTCTGCAAATGAGACATCTTCAGAAGGGGAACGGGGGGAACCCTCAGAATCATCCAAATCTGTGTCTGACGTGATGGACTCAGGTGAGTCAATGTGTTTCCTCTTACACTTCCTCTTCCAAGGGGGCTCTTCTGCCAAACCAGGAGAGGCCTCGGAAGAGGATGAAATCCCCACAGGGGCTCCTGAGGAGCTGGCTCTCTGCGGTCCGGGATGAGGGAGTGAGTCGACTTGCCCTGAGGCAGCATAGAGGGAGGGCGGACGGAGCCGACTGTGGAGTAGAGCCAGGCTCTAACACACTCCGCATGACCTCGAATGCACCCCTGTCAGGCAGAGCCAGAGGTCCCGCTCCGAGGAGCTAAGAACCCCCTCGGCACCGACAGTGATGGCTCCGAGGCCGATGTCAGAGCCGAACTCACCAGCGCCGAAGCCCGAGAGGGAGGGGGTCGGACAAGGGTCCGATGCCACTCACCCCTCGAGCCGACGAGGGAAGTCCGGCGCCGAGATTCTTCCAAAGAAAGCGGAGCCGACGACGGGCCGAAGACAATTGTATCGGCTCCGGCGTAATCACAGTCTCGGTTCCGGCGACCCGGCTCCGAACTCAAGAGAATCGAAGAGGAAATTGTTGATGGACGGGGCAGGCATCGACTGATGAGTCGGGCTCTGAAGCATCTGGGCTAGTGCCTCGGACTTAAGTAGTCGACTCACTACCCTCTGAAGGTCATGATCCGACAGCCTCGATGACCTAGAGGAGTGAGACCTTTGGCTCCGTTCAGACAGCAGGGGAGATCCTTGAGCCGAATGAACGGAGCCAAGAGATGGTGACCTGGACCTCTTCCTAGTTGTCGGCTCCGGGGGTCTGGTCGGGGCCGACACGGGGACTTCAATAACCTCGGCTCCGGTCGGAGCCGAGGGAGCCACAGAAACTGTGGACTGAGACTTATCGGCTCCAGCCGGAGCCGATAAAGGCAAAGGTTGAGAAACCTGAGGTCTCGGCTCAGAAGCCGGAGCCGAAGACCTAGATGCCTTAGAGGGCTTCCCTGTTGAAACAGACAGGGAATCCTCTGGCTTCAGTAAGCCTCTAAGAATCAATTTATTTTTTCTTTCCTGCAGGACCCTGGGGCTGAAGCCATGGCACACAGCACAGGAGTCCTGCAGGTGCAAAGGCCCCAGACAATAGACACAAGAAGTGTGAGCGTCTGTCAGAGACATTTTCTGACAGCACGCATCACACTTCTTGAATCCGGAGACCTTTGCTTCTTTAGACATTTTGTCTGACAAGTGTACACCCACACAAACACACAAGTTATACCCTGTCAGGTTAACACAAAAAATTTAGTAGTAATACTAGTAATTTAAAACTACAAAAAACACACACACTCCACTAGGGAAGGGAAGGCCTATAGGCCCAAGGGAAGAACCAAAGGTTCTTGGGGAAAGAAACGGAAATTTTTTTGGGTAGGGAGTAAAAGTTTTCTAATCTACACTAACTAAGTAAAAATATTAACTTAAAGGGGTTTTTAAAGACTAATTTTCACAAGAAAAATAGTACTCACCAGGAACCGGTAGAAACAACCAACCTCGAAGCTGTAGCGGCAAACGAGATCTGGGATAACTCTCGCCTAGCATTGTGGGATATAAGGGGAGCCTCGAGCCGGTGGAACCAACTCTCGAGCTTTTAGAGTGGCCGAGTCGGAGCCGAGGTCGGCTCCGAACCCATCCAGCAAGAATGAAGGCGAGATAGACAACTTAACATCTCCAGCTATACGCTGTGGCATATCGTCTACTCAGAGGTGATCTCTGCTTAATATACAAGGCCATGTCAAACCCTGAGCTGTTGGACATGCTCCACTTAAAGAAATCTCAATCCCTCAGAGCCACATGCTCCAGGGATCTAAACCTTGTCATCACAATGAACAAAACATGCTGGAGGGATAGGTTCCTGACCCAGAGACTCCCCATACTCTGGAATAGACTGCCCATACATGTCCTTGGCCCTCTTCAAAAGGAACTTGACGACTGGATGGGAGATAGGAAATTCACCCCGGGGATCATGTCAGTCGCCCTGCTAGATAGGGGTCCAGGGAAGTAAATATTGTGGGAAGAAATATCCAGGGAATTGTTATGGCTAGGCTTGTATAGGATGATAGCCTAGTACCAACATATGAACCTATGAATATGGGGTGTAAGTAAAATGCCCTATACAGACAACCTCAAGGCACTATCCCTGTATTCTGTCTCCTACAGGCTTTTGAGGGGAGCTCTATAACTGGCATACAGGGTATTGTCAGACCCCATTCTGAAGGACCTCCTGCATATCCACAAAAGAAACAGCACCAGAATTACTCATTATAACCATTTAAACCTTGTCTGTGATATACATAGGCCCTGTTGGAGAGATAGGTATGTAGCCCAGAGACTACCCCATCTCTGGAACAGGCTCCTCATCCATGTAAAGCAGAGTTCCTCCCTAACCCAATTCAAGTGTAACTTGGACAACTGGATGGGGAACAGGAAATTCATTCCTGGTTTGACACCTGTGTCTTTAATTGACACAGACAACCCATAAATGGTTCATCTCCCAGGCCCCTGCTTGTAAATGTTTCATCTCCTAAGCCCCTTCTTACACTTATCAAGGGTATCAGAACTTATCAGAGATATGGGATACATGGCTAGACATAAAAAAGCCCTTGTGGTCATTAGAATGAACCTATAAACCTAATGAGTATGCATATGCAATACTGTGGAATGATCACATACCTGGACCTGGATACCATGCTCTTAGCAATAAGATGTGGAATGAAAAAGCATGTTCTTACAATAGTTGTTACATGGTAATCAAAGGACAGTTCATTGTTTACATAGGTTCACAGGTTCCTAACTACTGGATCAAACGTCAAAGATGTGTTGTCGGTGTGACAGTTACAAGGGACTTCTTGCATTTTGAAGGATACTATCATACCTTTATTGGCATTTAGTTTTAGTTCATGTTTTTTGACACCAACTACTGGTTAGGGGAAAGGCTCACTTGGCGGATCTTAATGCTGATACCACCAAGTTTACAGTCATCTGCAAACTTGGTCAGCCATAAACCATTAACAGTAGCTTTGACTCATTCAGTCCTAAATCACCTAACAGTATCTCCAGACTGCTATCTCATTTCTTAACTTGGAATTGGACTCCCATTCTTATCCTCCAGGATGTTTACTTTGTTGTGAACTACCTGAATCAGCTTCTCCTTTCCATCCAAAATACTTACTTCCTTTAAGTCACTAGACTCTTCAAGATTTGGTATGTACCTCTCCAAACATCTGCACCAACTGAAAGGCCACAGAAATGCCTCACAAAGAGAATCCATGGCCTCCAACACCAGTCCTAAGTGGGCAGGTTCAAATCACTATCACTTTACTCAATATCGTACAGATTGCTCAGAGATGACCTGTGTCTTGCCTACAAGGCAATCTCGGACCCTGCCCTACCAGAGATGCTCCATTTCCATAAGTCTAAATCCTTGCACATTACCCACTTGAAAGGCATGAATCTAATATGCAAAATCAACAAAACCTGCTGGAGAGGCAGGTTTGTTCTAACAGGCTGCCTCGTCTCTAGAATATACTTTCCATACACGTCAAGCAGAGTAACTTGCTGACCCTCTTCAACCACAACTTGATGAGTGGATGGGAAACCACAAATTTGTCCCAGGGGTTCCACCTGTGTCCCTCATTGACACCGGCGACAGGTGCTGACTAAGGTTTCTTTTTGGGGATAAACTCTTGGCTAGGCTTGTAAGGGCACCAAGGCCATTGGCCTAGTAACCTCCTATGATCCTATGAACAAAGTTGAATGACTTACTACAGAGGAAAAAGTTCTCATGCTTTGAGACCTGGGAGCAATGGAAAATGAATCCCACATCAGCAGATAGAGTACACCTCCTTGTGTTACATAACCAAACAAGCAAAATGCGGACAAAAAGTCAAATTCTTAAAACAAATTAAACCTCATTTCTACACTCTGCAAAACAATTCTGTCAGGAAGTTAACAATGTTATAGGCAAGATACCTCCTAGGGGTAACTCTCACCCTAAACACCATAGCACATCAGAGTGCAAGTCTCACACCCTCTAAATTCCTGGAGGAAGACAACATATCAGTTTTGGATGACAGTAAATTACAACTTGGGAACAAATTTAAGTTAACCTGTTTCCACACAGTACACACTGTCCTATTCCTAGCACAAAAATTATATAAACCACTTATGAACGTAAGGTTCTCTACTGATTTTTTTCAAAGCTCATTAGGCAGTAATACATGGATGGACTTTCTGACACTTACCTTTTGTCTGTCTTGAGTGCTTCACTAAAGATGATCAGTTCAATGGAAAAAAGCTCCAGTTTTGCTAGAAAAATCAAAGCATGGTATTGACCTACTTTTCTGGTGTTAGCTAAGCTGTAGCCATGTTCTGTAATTATTAGTTCTTTCTACTATGCTATTGGGTAATACTAATTAACAGACTTTTTTTACAAATGTTTTCTGTTTTTCCTTGCATGGACTCATACTCCTGAGTTTTCTGCAGTGCACATTATCATGATGGGTGAGGAATAAGTCAAGACACACACCAAGGATACCATTCTGTATAGCACATTACCGGGATGGCTGAGAAATATGCAAACTTGCATACCTCTCAACCTCTTTGAACAAAAATTCTGCACTAAGCCATAAATAAAAGTGGGACAAAGGTCCAAAAATAGGGGCAATTTTTAAAAATTGCTCTAACAAACTTAGAAAGTTGATAGAATATCAGGTTTTGCTTTAGCATGACATTTCTGAAGGGTATGAAGTCTGAAACTCAAATTTCTGTCATTATTTTCTAATTTCAGTCTGGAGTGATTTGCTAGTAATTTGCCAGAAAACCACAATTTTATGCAAAACAGACAAAAAATGTGAGGCAAAAATCTGGACATTCTGCAAAATCTGTACAGTTGAGAGGTATGTCCAAGTCACACATGTAAGGTAGCTTCCACACTATATAGCTTGTTATTTGATATACATATGTACTGAAAATAGGTCTGAGGACCATCCCACTTACCTTGTAAAAATGGAAATGGTTTAAAAAGATAAATATAGTTAATGAAAATAAATGCCTAGTATAGAATGGACTATAAACATAGACATGAGATGTTACTAATGTACTCAGTAAATTATAGTCTAACATGAGGGGACTTCTTCCTGGTTTATATGTGTACATGATGATTTACTTGTAGCTAACCTGCATATAATAATACAAAAACACTCTACTGAGATGCTCTACAATGGTGAATTTTTGCTTGTTCCAAAAAGAGCAGGTAGAAGAAAAAATTGCTCCTTTCACTGCAGAGCAGGGCAAATGTGGAATTCTCGCCTACTTAGAATTAAGAAGGCAGACCACTTGACTACTTTTAAGAGAGGACTTGATTGCTGTTTGGGTGACAATGTATACAATATTTCCCTTTCTGGTGGCATGCTTAAATAAGGCCTAAAAGCTTGTAACTTACACTGAAACATTGAAAGATTGCTTACATTTCCTCCATTCACATTAGTTTGTTTGTACATTTTGTATCGAACTGCAGTGCTTGCAGTGATAAGAACAGTCTGAAGAACCAGCTTTTTAGTTTTAAGCTGTGGTTTACTTACAAATTAAAAAAATGCAGAGAGATATAAAAAAAAACAGTCACTGATGCACTAAGTTCTTTTTCAAAGTTCATTCAATGATAACAGGATTTCAGTGCTTCTTGAAAACAATCCCAGGGATTAATTAAGCTCCCCAGTGTTGGGCCACATGACCTGCTGTTAAAAAGCCCTGTTACCATGATGCAGCCATCTGCGATTCCGAGACACATTAGCCCCAATGAGACCTTATTATCGGCTAATTTTCATGTCTATGAATTGCATGTAACTACCACAAAGTGCAGATCAGCACTTCCTATGGTGGTCAACTGTGGCAGCTGCATCATGTAACCACAGGAACCCCTCCCCCCTCAGTCACTATCCCACACACACACACACACACACAAGCACACAGTAAAACATAGACACACCACATACCCTATACCTGATAATGTCGTCAGAATGTCCGCAATATCTCCTTTAACCCTGCACAGGTACTTCACAGATGATTACAGTCTGTCCTTAATGACAGACATTTGAGTTGCACTTCATATCCCTCAGTTAATGTATGCTAGTGAAAAAGTGATTTACAAAGCTGAGAGGTATGCCTAATGTTCAGAACATTTCTCAGGCATTGCAGAATACCAAAGATTATCAATAAATAGTAATCAAAAAAGCAGCTGCTACACTAACTTACTGGTTATTGCTGTGGGCTAATGCACAGATTTCTTGTTTTAATGGTGCATGGTTCAAATTCCTTCTCCCTCTATGCATATTTTTTGTAACATGTATTTATTTTACAGCTCAATCCCTGCTCTCTAAAGTGTCACAGAGGAGAAATATCCTCTGTGAGAGTATACAGGGTTTGAATTTTACTTAGTGTCTTTTAAGGTAAGCTCCTTTTCCCTGGTGTATTGGTTCCTCACACCCTTTGCTTAAATGTGTGCCTTTAGACAATACCAAATTGAGTATCCCTGTTGAAAACTTTCTCCCCACCCATGATCCCCTGTTCTGTGTATATGCCACTGATGCACAAGAAATAAGAAGTAACTCTGGTGTCTAGCATCTCCCCAATCCCCATACTGTTAAAGCACCATCACAGCAAGGAAAATAAGAGTAATCCCTCTTGGCTAGTTGTTCCCCCATTCAGTGCAGACTCTGCTCATTAGTATAGGTATGTGATGAGGTATGACAACTACCCCAACACACACACAAAATAGTCTCCCTTCTCCACCCAACTGCACTCACAGACACCTGTTCACTCGCCCATAAACATAACCAGACACACACAATCACAATCACAATCACAATCACACACACACACACACACACACACACACACACACACACACACACACACACACACACACACACACACACACACACACCTGCCTAATGTACCCTCCTAACTACCCTACCACTACCTCCCAGGCAGACACACACTCACAGAGAAACAAATACATGCAGCCCATCACATACACTCATGCACACTTCTTAACGCTACCTTTCCTCTAAATTTGCCAGCACTTACCTCTGCAAAGAGGGATGAACATGGTCTCTACCACAATGCAGATAGAGTGGCCATGCTAATCTATATGGCTGAGTGATTCTATGAATCACCTGGTATGTATATGCCTTCCCTGAGACATTTCTGGGAGAGAGACACAGAGAGTGCACGAAGCTAACTAGCATATGTCTCTCCTCCAGACCGCCACATTAGCATGTTGCATAGCTGTGGAGACAAACTACCACAGTGCTGCAAAGTTGTCTGTGAATTCAAAAAGGTCATCTCGAGGTATACGCTACACAACAACCTTTATGCAGGTCTGGGTTTTCTCAAAGCTTGCTAGTAACTTAAACAGTACTTACAAGTGCCAGTCTTTTCTGGCAACATTCTTTACTATCATTTCTATTCAGTTTCTCTTTACAGAGCAATGGGTTGATTTGTTACAAAGGATATTCTATGATTAAAATAGTTTTTGTCCAGTGACAGATCATTTAATGGAACATACTCAAACTCCACGCAGGCAGCAAATGCTCCTGTACAACAGCCTTACTTTACACAACAACCTGTGAGGTTGCACAAACATAGGGCATATTTTACTCATTCATTAAAGTGGCTCATCATGTGAAATGGAATCACTTGATTATACAATTCCCACTGTCAAACATGCATATTCTGTAATGATAACAGGTCATACTACTACCAGTAAATGTACAGTTCTGTGGTGCTATGGGTTTTATGGGCAAGTGGCCTGGAATTACTTTGCACTGCATTTTTTCTCTGTTACATATTTTACAGAAAACTCCTCCGCAGCAATTAAACTAATCTCTAGATCTACTAAAACCACTTTTACTGTGGATGGAACACCTGAGGAGACGAGTGTGAGCCTGACCTTAATCTGTAATCAGTAAGGTTTTTACTTGGAATATTTCAATAAAGATCCTTACACTCCGAGATTTATTTTCAGATGACCTTTATTCAGTTAATCTATTACTTTCCTAAGAATTGTTAGAGCTTGAGCTTTTGAGAATCCATAAACAGATGTATTAGATTTCAATTAAAGTTTAGCAAATCTATTTCGTTAAAGTGTTACAAGTCTGTTAATTTAAATTATTCAATTTAGTGCTTTCATTCGTTATGCGTTAGTTAGTCGAACTTCATTAGAAATGTGGTGAATAAATTAAGAGATGGGAATTTAAGTAAAACTGTGCTGAGCAGCTACAATACATCTTACCTCTGCCAGTTAAGGATGCTGTATAAGTTAAGGTGTCCGTTGAGGCCAGGGGTCATGTTGGCCCACAGTACTATCTGCTACTTAAGTTCTTTAACTTCTAGCAGGGGATTGAGGTCAGCGAAGGGTAGGGAGACCCCTTCTATGGCGCTGAATTTACAATTAGTGAAGTTGGTGCACTGGGTACTGTGCTTGGACAGTGCATTTTTCAAATCAAGGTTTTTATGGTTAACAAGTGTTATTTGACTCTTTCTTTTAGTTTCCTGGTGGTCTTGACAATGTACTATGCATTGCAGCTGGTACACTAACAAAGGTAGACCACTTTACTGGATTTATAGTCAAAAACACCATGAATCTGGACTGTGTAGTTAGGTGTTTGTAGGTGGAGGGCATTAGTGGTGATCATATATTAACACTACTGGCAGTATTCTTAGTGCTGCATGGCCATGGGTGTTTGAATCTGGTGTCAGATTCAAAGAAGGCTTTAAGAGATTTTTTTTTTTTGTAGCAAAAGGTGGCCCGGGGTCCAAGTACACTATACAGGTCAGGGTCGCTCTCCAGCAGGGTCCAGTTTTTAAGGATGGTGCCCTTGATTTAGCTAGTGTTCAGGGACATGGGTAGAAGAAACAATAGATTGTGGTCAGTGGTGTTATGGGGCTTTGTAGAGAATCCTTTTTAAGGATCGGGGGGTATTTGCTGTGCCTGTGGGTCACAAAAGACTGGATTGAGCATCTATGACCCGGTCTGGGTAGTGTCTTTCTTGGAAGAGTTGTTTCAGGAGAAGTTATTCCCTGTGCATTGATGACAATATGGCTGAGTCTGATGCATTGCCCCTTGATGAAATTGTTTTTCATGAAGTGGGAGTGCTGGCTGTAGTAACTGAAGTCGTTGCTACGAAAGGTGGCCTTCTTGTGGATGCTGGATTGAAAGGAGAGGGTGTCCTTGTCTAGTGATATCTCAAGATCAAGGAAGTGAATTTGGGAGCCCTTCCCAGACAAGGTGAACTCCAGGAATGGAATACTATTGCAGAGGTTGTGAAGGAAAGAATGGAGTTCGGGGTTGGACCCTTGCCAAATGAAAAAAGATGCTGTCTATAGCACGTTTGCATAGATGCACCTTTTCAAATCCTGCAACTTGAGTGAGACTGGTGTCTTCCCAAGAGCTGAGGACTAGATTTGCATAAGCGGGAGCCATTTTAGCCCCCATTGCTATGCACTTGGTAGATCTCCTTGTCAAATACAAAGAAATTGTTGTTCAGCACTATAAACAGAAGTTGTCTAATAGTGCTGGCCTTCTTCCTTCATAATTTGGTGTGCTTGCGGAGGTAGTCACTGATTAAGTCATTGCCCTCTCAGTGTGGGATGCTGGTATTACAGGGCCACAATATTGAGGGTAGTCAGCATTTGTTCATGAACTATGATTTGTATTGCTGGAGTTCATTCAGGAACAGCCACTAGTCCTGGAGGTAAAACCTGGACTTCTGGGCTATAAGGTTGAGGACAGAGTCACCACAATAAACAGAGCCTGCTGGAGGTACAGGTTCTTAACCCAGAGACTTTCCATACTCTGGAATAAACTCCCCATTCATGTCAAGCAGAGCACTTTACTAGCCCTCTTCAAAATAAAGTGGATGGGTAACAGGAAATTCACCCCGGGGATCACTTCAACAGCGTTGCTCAATAGGAGCACAAGGAACTAATGTCCGGCAACAGGACGACTCGGAATATTCTTGGGCTGGGCTTGGGATGGCTCCAGGGTCATTAGCCTAGTACTCACTTATGAACCTTTGTATTCCATTTTGGTCCACCAGGAGGATATGATGTGCCTGAAGGGGGGGGGGGGGCTTGTAGTGTTCTTGTGGACTTTGGGGATTCTTAAAAATTTCCCCAGGTGAGATTTGTCCACTTCCATAAATGTGAACTCTTGGGTGCTAATGCCCCCTTCCTGCAGCAAGTAGATGAGTGCTGTGTCGATTTGGAGGAAGAATTGTGTTACTTGGTGGCTGGTAACTACCTTGTAACACTGGTCTTCTTTGAGACCTTCTTTCATTTTGAGGAGATGCATGGAATGTTTTATTGCTGTACACTGTCATGTTCAATAAATAGTGAAGGGCAATTCTGGAACGATAATATACAGGTGACGATCAGCATCTTGCAAGGCTCAGTGCTGAAACAGTTTTGTTTAAGTATTACTTCTCTGAGCTATACACTAAAAAGCAACACATATGTTGAACCAAGTCTGCAGATGTCTCAAACTGGGAGTCTCTGTTAAAACACAAAAGCCCTCCAACAGGAATTTACATTTATAAATGCCTGGTGTATTGAAAATGGGCATAAAGGAAATGCTGAAAAAAAGAAAAAACACAATGTTGTATAAGTTAGACAAGCCATCCCTCTGGCATAGAGCACTGACAATAGCCCACATCAGAATGGAAATTTAGTTGACTTAGGAACCTCGGTTGATAAATACCTCTTCTTTGATTAGTATGTATCAATGGTGTTTAAGGAAATCCTTCTACTTGGCTCAGCTGATTACCAAGGGAATATCATCCAGATCAAAAGCAGTTATTGTCTCCTTGTATTCAGAACTGGTCACAATGAATATAGAATACAATGTCCTCTTTGGGATGCACCTTACCAGACATATCAAGTATAGTATTTGTTTAAGGGTGTGCACACTTATGCAACCAGCGTATTGTACTTTTTTTATTTTTTATATTTTTCCCCTAACAGATTTGTTTGTTTTTCAATTAAATTGTATAGGTTACAGGTCACATTAAAGATACGAAAAGTTTTGAAATGATTTATTGGGGTCTCGTTTTTTTATATCACAAAAAGCTGCCATTTTAACAGGGGTGTGTAAACTTTTTATATCCACTATATATATATAAATATATATATATATATATATATATATATATATATATATATATATATATATATATATATATGGGTCAACTATGTAATCCCAAAATACTGAAATCCCGAATTTCAGTATTTCGAAATTACATAGCCAAAAACACTAAATCCCGAAACCCCATAACCATGAAATTTAAAATCCCGAACGTATACTACACATACAGCACACACACATACACATACACACGACTTCCCCTGAGAAGCAAACATATAATCCTACACTACAGATAAGCGGGGGGGCAAGCCCCTCCACACCCCCTACACCCCCCTAATTAAATATTCTAACTCCGAGATCGTACAAACAGACACACAAAGGAAACTCACACCCACACATTTTACAGTCCCTCACACACACACACGCACACATACATCACAGTCTCAACACACACTGACACACACTAAAGCCCCTAACCAACACACTTACACATACATACTTACCTAAACTTCTACCCATCCATTCACACACCGCACCACCAGAAGCGCTAATTTAACATCTCCAAGCATCAGGATTTTGAATTTTGCGCCTCTGGGGTTTCGGGATTTAGTGTTTTTGGCTATGTAACTTCGAAATACTGAAATTCGGGATTTCATTATTTCGGGATTACATAGTGGACCCATATATATATATATATATATATATATATATATATATATATATATATATATACACATATACAGACATACATACACACACACACGTGTATTTATGTATATATGTGTATATATATATATATATATATATATATATATATATATATATATATATATTTATCCACAGTAAGGCTAGTCACCCAGTGGTGTGAACCTTGTCTCTGGATGATGTGCAAAAATGGGAAAGGGATTGTGGATGTATGTATATATATATATATATATATATATATATATATATATATATATATATATATATTATCAATTATAAAATTGATAATGGCACAGTAAATTTTCAACTCAGATAACCTCCTTTTTTATGACTGGAAGCAAATATTTGTATATGTCTCTGTTTATAACTGTGGTGCCAATATGCTGTTCTTTATAACCATTTGAAATGTTGGAACCCAGTACAGTGAAACTCTAAACACAGAGACTGCAGGGCTGAAAAAAAAAACAGACTTACATACTATGAGATAGCCATTTCCTAGAATATTTCTTTTTCTCCAAAGTATGGCAGATCTCACAGTTGATATATACATATATGTATATATATATATATATATATATATACATATATATATATATATATATACATATATATATATATATATACATATATATATATATACATATATATATATATATATATATATATATATATATATATATATATATATATATATATATATATATATATATATATATATATATATATATACATATATATATACATATATATATATATATATATATACATATACATATATATATATATATATATATATATATATATTGTTTGTGTCTTTCGGCTTTTCCTGGTTAGGGGTCGCCACAGCGGAACTCATATACATATATATATATATATATATATATATATATATATATATATATATACACATATACATACATATACATATATATATATATATATTACATATTGAAAGCACGAAAGTTACAAAGATCAAATGCTCAGATGAACGAAAATGCCGCAAATCGAAGTTTGTTTTTTTTCATCGCAGTACAGTGAAGATCGGAATATTTGCCCTTTCTTCACTGTAGTGCGATCTCGGAGTTGGAATATATATTTAGCGGGGGTGGGGGTGGGGGCTCAGCCCCCCACAATAAAGCTTTTGAGTTGCGGCATTTTCGCTCATCTGAGCGCTCGCACTTTGTAACTTTCGTGCTTTCAACAGGTATATATATATATATATATATATATGTATATATAAAACAATACATATTTTAGGGGGATGAAAGGGTGGCTTGCCCCCTGCAAAAAATAAGTTTAATGGAGAAAAGTGATCTTTGAGATTTAATCTCCTGAGTTTTCTACCTTTTTTTTAGTCTGTCTGCACTGGGCATTTCGAGTGCCAACATTTCAGTAGGGAGACACTCTTTTTTTCTGGTTTATGTTTGAGTTTAATTTTTTTTGTATGTGTATTTCTTAATTTGAGCTAGTAAATATTATCAAACTGCACTGAGCAACATTGTACATCTTCTTTTGCGTATTACTTCAGTATTTTCCAAGGTTAACTACTGTGCCATGATAGGCTGGTATTCAGCAGTGTGTATACCTGGTATTCAGCAGTGTGTATACCTACTTCTGTCAGATGTGTATAAACAGATTATACTGCGAGAATAAGAACAATATTAGCTTAGGACAGATATCTTCCAATTTGTGCTCCTCACTTAGTGACTAATTCCATCATGTTGCTTGCCTGCTGCTGGTATACTTTTTGTGTTTACCATTTTATTTGTTCAGCCAGTATTCTGTTGTTCTGCAGCACAATCTGCTGCATTTCTTCTTCTTTTACAAAACTTTGTTCTTGTATTCACTTACCCGTTTAGAATTCCCAATTGTCAGCCATATAACTTTTCTTTTACATGCATGCCCTACTATGCTGCAGCACACACACACACACACACACACACACACACACACATATATATATATATATATATATATATATATATATATATAAATAAAATGTTTACTAATTATTTTTCTAGGCAGTGTTATGTACATGTAGTATTCACTGCACAACTTCTTACACAGTAATGTTACCTCTCCTCACTCACCTTATGTCTCCTCACTCACCTTATGTCCACCCACTTGTTGATAGTTTCCATTTTTTGTTTTCTTTTCCTTAGCTTGAAGAAGACAGAGTGTGCAAGCATTCATATTCAGCAACTGATGACATGCCATGTGCTGCAATATATTATCGTTTTGACATAATCCACAGTTACAATCCACCCACCCTTGCTTGTTCTGGTTTACAAATGTGCAGTATTACAAAAGTATCATTATGCGCTGCACTAGGCAAAGTCTTAATGAATGTAGCCTATTGTGTACACAATTTCAAAAGAACAGAAACTGTACTAAGCCCGGTTGTGTAAAAGGACACTGAAGTATTTGAAAACTGCTACATAAAGAAAAAGCTATCAGAGTCTAAGCAAGAATAGCAAGTTTTGTCTAAATTATCCAGGGTTTGTTCGCAACCCTAGTGAAACAAGTCTAGGAACATTTTTTTTTGTCTAATGGGTGTTTGGTCGAATGGAAAATGTGAAAAAAAAATCAAACTACTGGAGGTCACATTAGGATAAAATATACCACTGACCAAATTCTTTAATTAGTTATAGTCACTGGAGCTTAATTTAATCTGTATATGGCCATTTTTACCAAAAGAAGAATGTGACACCTTTCAAATAATAATGTGGTAGCAGAAGCAATTTGTTACAATAAGTATCATCTAATTAGTAGAAATAGCTCAAACAGCATTGATCAAATAAGTGATTGACTTTGCCATTTAGGATGTTACAGGTTTTCATGCATGTATCTCCAAAGCCTAGCTACTACTGATTGTATTTGTACTACTTCCTATGAAACTTTTCAGTATGCAGTGTTTTCTATGTCATGTACCTGTTTGTGCTAGCTGTATATCGATTACATTGTGATCCCCAAACGCTCTGCATCCAAGTCTCCCTTTTCTCTTCTGCCCCTTTCACAAATAACAACCTGTAACAAATAAACTTTAATAAAAAAGTGATTCATTTTCAGCTCTGAATAAATTACTGTAAATGCATGATTTCTCACTCATTCAACATCTGTAGGTAGGCCTTTTAAAATCAAAGATATAAACCCTCTTGGCTACTAGACATTTGAGATCCCACCAGTTCTCTATAATTAAGCCCAATGTATGCTTTAAACCTCATTTCCCAAGCTAAACCACTCACTCCTCCAAACCTCATTCATTTAACAGCACATTTTGGGATCATGAATACACATGCTGCTCCTGTCAATGTTCCCTTCACAACTTCAGTTCTCGCACTGGTGTAGTAGTTTCTGATGCAGGATTTTCAGATCACTTAATGAAAACTGAAATAAAGTGTACCTTTTACTGTGCATGCCCTGGCATATTGTAGTCAGTATCAATTTGAAAGTACAGTCTGCAGTTTTGGCAGTATGCATGTATGACAGTGTTCCCTAAATACCTTGTCTATATAACAAGTACATAATCTAACTGAAGTACCTCCATTTCTATATGTCCCATCTTACACAAACTACTCTACCATATTAGAAACAATCAGTGAATGTAGTTGCAGCTGTTACATCCTACAAATATGTAGGTATGAGGGTAGCAGTAGCTGGCATTCAGGAGGAGACTAATTATTGTTCTTTCCTCATGTGATTCACGTGTGATCAAGGGATAGATGAGTTTAACACTAGTCTACAAGGGCATACCAGTTCACTCTTTTAGTGGGGAACAGGGCAAAGGACTGGAATGGCTGTACTATTGAGCATCTCAGATTCTGATCCCCAGACCCAGCACAGCAACATCAGGGTGACTATAAACTGTCTAGTCATGTAGATGCTGTTAACTATAGCATTTACATAAAGACAACATTTTACAACTGTGACTGTTTATTTAATTAGCAGAGCAGGGTCTGGGGATAAGTTGATCTTGTATAAGCAGGGAGTAGCAGGGACTCAGGTGCACTGGATCCACAGCAAGGGAAGTCTAAGGTGCTTGTGAGTTGCCTATTACAATGGAGAAAGGATGAGGTTTAGGGCATTACTGAAACTCTTGCACTTGCTTTAATTTATTCAGATACATACACTTACTAAGCATAAACCCTTGCAACTGGCACATACTACATGAAGTTACTAGATACTTGTTGCTTTTTCTGTAACCAGTCAGTCATCCTACATTATTTCTTTTTCATAGATTCTTTAACTTAAAAATGTCTTAAAAAGAGAAAATCAGAATTAAATTCTAATTATTGTGTACAGGTGAGTCATCAGCAATTATGCATTCTGGGTGATTCTATTTAGCAAGTACGAAATGTCAAAAGTGTTCATTTTCATGCCTAAACATCTGAAACATTGGTGTCTTGGCATTTAGACTAGAAATTTGCAAAAGAGGTAAGGATAACTTTCCTACTGAAATTTTTGGTTTAAATCCACAGAAGCATAAACCTGGACATGTTGATTACTTTTAACAATTGACACATGCAGCAAGGTACTAGCTCCCTAACAGACAATGCATTTAACATATGTTGGGCTACTATACTATCGCCAAAATGCAGTATTATTCCTCAAGAAAAACAATTATTGCCTGAAATCACCAATTTGTATTTTTAGAAAAAGAAATATTATACATCATTAAAATATTTATATAAGCCTCTGCACGCTAAACAGCATATTAGATGCAAGCAAAATTAATTTGCTAATCAATTCGTACTCACAGTTAACAAAGCTAAACTAAAGCAGGGGATATAATGTTAACACATTTCCTACACATACTTGAATAATCATACAATTTACAATTCATTCAAAATGTGAGACACTTGTTTCCAACATTGCAATCACATTACCCCAGACAGAAAGACAAGGTAAAATTGTGATTTGTTTGGTTATTAACAGCACAATTCTATGGCTTAAACTAAAGATAGTGCACTATACAGGGGTAAATATATTTGCATTTCTTACTCAGGGGGTTCCACTGTGTGTGGTAAGAAAAGTTCTATAGTTTCTCAAGGCTGCTGAGGTGTAGTGAGTGGGAGTGGATGTTACAAATCAGGTAATCGCTTCAAATGAATGGAAGAATTCTCAACTATTCCCTGGTACACTGAACTCTTAGAAACAATCACTAAATGTAGTAGCTGCAGCCATTATATCCTGCAGATATGCAGTGGGTGAATGCATCTTGCAATTCAGAAGGGCAGACATTATTACTTATTTCCTTGTGTGATCCATGTGCAACAAAAGGGCATATCAGTTCAGCACAAGTCATTATTCTATAAGGGTACGTTAGTTCACTGGCTTCATGGGTGATATATATATATATATATATATATATATAGCCTAGCAGATAGAGCTACGTCAGCCTGAATCAATTCATAGGTAGAGATATTAATCCAATGTACCTTACAACCTAAAATCTGTGGCTAATGGTTCACCATCACTGTCTCAGTCACCTACACACATGATCTACAGTCCACAAAAAGAAGATATTAGAGAAATATCATACTGTAAAACACAAAATTATGATACTGTTTGATAAAGCAGCCTATTCAGCATCAACAAATCAAATAAATGAAGTATGTCTTTTTCTGTGGTGAGGGGGTATGATGCACCCACCAAGATTTTTAATTGTAGTCCAGAGATTACAATGTGTACCTGAAACATTGCTGACAAATCCAGTGTCATGTTACCTTACAGGAAGAATTTTATATATATATATATATATATATATATATATATATATATATATACATATATATATATATATGTATAAACACACACGTGTGTGTGTGTGTGTGTGTGTGTGTGTGTGTGTGTGTGTGTGGAGACAGGTGAAGTATGCAGTTCCCATATCAGGGGATGCAGGGGGGATTAATCTTCCTCTCTTCCGCAGATCTATTAGCATATTTTGATTTGGTACTCTTGTATAGCATTTACCTTGAATAATGTGGACTATCATTTAAGTCACTTTAAATCATTAATACCTATGTGGTGTGGAATGTCACGTCTCTAGCAGTCTTCACATATCCTTGCATTCTAGTGTATTTACTGAAAAGTCATCTTAAAAAGCACAAGATAAAGACATGTAAATATTTTCTGAACAATAAAAGCTATTAAAACTGTGCGAAGTAATTTTAACATTAAGAAGTCTTCTTTACAGTGACACTAGTCAGTGCATTCATAGTCTTTCCATAAATACTACAATACATTATACTGCACAGACATCTGAATTATATTTCTTTCTAAACCTTCACAACAATATTGTCTTATCTTGGAAACTAAACAAGCAAGACACATTTTATTAGAAAACATTTGTTAAGCAGACAAAAGCTTTCACATGACAGTAAGAAACACCTCTCTGGCTCCATGTTTATTGAGATATTTACAGGAATATGAAAACATATGCTTGAATGTATAACAAGAAGTCTAAATAGCAGTGAACATCTCTCAAGACAGTGCAAATATTAATGACAGTTTTCTTCAACATCTAAAGTTTCACCTGATGCACTGCAATAGTTTGTAAGTTACTTGTTTTTTGAAGTATTGCGTACATATGGGAATACTGCTTATTTGTATAACTACTAGCAAACAACTAGCACTATCTTCAGAACAGTGTGATATAAATGGACATTACCAATATATTTTTCTCTCACCATGGCATTTCACATCATCCTCCTCAATGCATGTAGGTCTCTCAGTTATGAAGATATGAACATAAATATGAAAACATGAATACTGATTGGCAGTGATTTAATTTCTTTATTACACGATAGCCTAGATTAACAATCTTAGTGCCATTTTGCTGATTATTCCTTGTTCTTTCTAAAACTGCCTATTATTTGTAAGTCACTTAGTTAAAAAAGCCAGACCCCCAAAAAGATCTGGACGACATACGGGGTGGAGGGTGTTAACTGGAAGTATAGAAAAAAGGTGCTATGGACGTGAATGAGTATGCTCTGTCCTGCTCATCTGCATGTGATTCTTTGCTGACTCCATTTCACAGAGGGATACAACCCCGCTACAGTTGAGAAAACCCATGAATGAGTGTTGATCTGGCAATGAAACAGCTAGCTGGCTAATACCAGCTTGCATGTCCCTGAGGGAGGGAGTGGCATACGTCCTGCTACACAAACAACATCTGTGGGTTATTACACAGGCACAGGTTCCAGGTAAAAGACTTGGCGTAGAAAGGGGAGATTGCTATGGAAAGACATAATGTCTAGCTAGGTATAGCAGGTATCCAGATGTGTACTCCTGGGTAGAATGCAGCATTGCAGATAATACACTGCAACTGGTGGCCAAGAGGAGGAATAAGTTAGGAACAGAAAAAAAGATATCTTGCTTTCCTGAAGATGATGGCCCATGATCGCTGACTCATACCTCCTATGCCAGTTGTCAGTAGATGCCAGGAAGCTAGGGAAAAGTACATGTGTGTAATAACTTATAACAACAGTACATGTCCTATTGATCACTGTCACAGTATTCCAAACTATTGGGTTACCTTGCCACAAACTGAAGGCATGAGAACTAAAGGGGGTAGTGTATCAATATTCATTAAAGATAAATACACCTCTAGACTGGCTAAACTGCATGATTTCTTTGAATTACTTCAGGCGCAATTGACTGTAGGTAAGACCTCTCTTCAGGTTATTGCCAGCTATAGGACCCTCTCCATGACTCACGACATCCACTCAGCTTACTTGGATCTACCTGAGTCAATCAAGATACAACCAAATGCCCTGGTTTTGTGTGACTTTAATTACCCGTCCATTGACTGGGTAACTTATATGTGTTCTAACTTACTTGCCCAAAGGTTCTTGGACTTTAACTCCAATGCCCTGGACCACCTGGTTGACATACCTACAAGGGGCTCAAACATCCTGGATCTGGTGCTGACCAACATGGGTGACTGCTGCACCGCCCCCAGTGTGTGGCAATTCCTGGTGAGATCTGACCAGAAATCATTCTGGCAGGAAGTAACTATAACAAATTCAAGACCAGGAGCTGCAGTAGTCCAAGAAGTAAACCGAAACGATGTAGGAAAGAAAAATTTAATGAAGCGCTTTTCGTATGCACACTATGCAAATTATCATTCAATAACGTATATAAATAAATTCAAATTATATTGATTAACCAATCAAATTTATACGACCCTACTTATCCACCTTCTTAAAGATACAACGAGTAACTAAATATTGTATTGTCACAAAACAATATCTAATATATTAAATATATATAAATACACTCAGTATAAAAAAATCTAACATCATATAATGTGACCTACATAAAAAATGATAAAATAAAATAAACACATAAATACAACTCATAAGTTGCCTTCTATATTTACATACATTCAGATTTATGTAAACAAGCTGGGCTGATAATATATCCACTCAGCATCACCTCTTTAAGCTTCTCAATTTCAAAATGCTGCTTAAAGAACAGCTTCCATTTAGGCCTGGAAAATTATAGGCGTTAAGTCTAATCTGCCAAGCTAGCTCCAATTCCTCCAGCTGTAAAGGTGCTGGACCATCCCTTAAATCATGGAACATCTGATCAATAACTAAAAATTTGAAACTATGTTCAGTATGTGCTAAGATATGTTTAGCGAGCGAGTTTAGTTAGTGAGGGCTGCACGTATTGTGAGCCAAGTGGCTGATTTTGGTGATGAATGCCAGTTGTTAAAAAGTATGTTTTTACATCGTGGGTACCCTGCAACCTTGATAAATGATTCAATAGACGAAGTGATATACAAAAGGATGAATGGCACGTACAAACCTATTCTGAGCATTAAACATACGCAGCTGCAACAGGAAACAAATTCTGATTTATTCATGTCCAATAATATGGATCACTTTCCTGTTGCATCTAGTAATTCCAGATCAAGGTTTATTACTACATACAATATGCATAGTTACACTTGTATAGACATTATTCGGAAAAATTGGGGTTTATTTAAAAGTAACCCTGGTATTTACACTAAAATGGGCGACGACCCTAGTATCATTTTCAGAAAGGGTAAAAACTTGAAATCCCTTTTTGAACAACAACGGCACGCTCATCCTAAAACAGTAGGGATGTATAAATGCCAAGGGTGTAACTTTTGCAAGTATGTAGTAGAGGTCATTTTACTGTACAAGGTATCCAATACAAATTAAAATGTAGGGCTAACTGTAATTCAAAAATGGTTGTTTACTTAGCTGAGTGCCAAAGATGTCCTGCTTTTTATGTGGGTAAAACGGAGCAAAGGCTCCGTGATAGAATGTATGAGCACCAATATGCCATCAGTAGGAGAAAGCAGGACAATGCACTCGCTAAACATATCTTAGGGCATACTGAACATAGTTTCAAATTTTTAGTTATTGATCAGATGTTCCATGATATAAGGGGTGGTCCAGCACCTTCACAGTTGGAGGAATTGGAGCTAGCTTGGCAGATTAGACTTAACACCTATAATTTTCCAGGCCTGAATGAAAGCTGTTCTTTAAGCAGCATTTTGAAATTGAGAAGCTTAAAGAGGTGATGCTGAGTGGATATACTATCAGCCCAGCTTGTTTACATAAACCTGAATGTATGTAAATATAGAAGGCAACTTATGAGTTGTATTTTTATTACCATCGTTATGTGTTTATTTTATTTTATCATTTTTTATGTAGGTCACATTATATGATGTTAGATTTTTTATACCAAGTGTATTTATATATATTTAATACATTAGATATTGTTTTGTGACAAAGCAATATTTAGTTACTCGTTGTATCTTTAAGAAGGTGGATAAGTGGGGTCGTATATATTTGATTGGTTAATTAACAGAATTTGAATTTATTTATATACGTTATTGAATGATAGCATTTTGTCTGAAGAAGTTTGCATATTGTGCATACGAAAAGAGCTTTATTAAATTTTTCTTTCCTACATCGTTTCGGTTTACTTCTTGGACTACTGCAGCTCCTGGTCTTGAATTTGCTGAGGAAGTAACTATAACACAAGACCCCCAGCAACAACTTGACTAAAAAACTTATCCAAGGCCAATTACAGCCTCTTACATGAAATCTTAAATAGCTTCACGACCCCTCCCCCCACTGATGTAACAGACACCTATGCTGAGTTACACACCAATGCTTTATACGAATACCTGTACAATTGCATTGACTCTGCCATACCTGATAGAACCAAAGCAAGATCTTCAAGGAAAAAAACAAACTTCCCTGGTGGACAACTGCCATTAACAGGCTATACAATAGGAGAAAGAAAGTGCTGTTTAAGAGTAGGAAGGAACAGTCTCAAAACTGCAAACACTCCCTCCTCAACTAAAACAAGCAAATAAGACTCCTAATGAAGTCCTCCAAAGCTAATTACGAATCCAAATTAGCTTTCCTAACTAAGGATAATCACAAGGCATTCTTCAGTTACATCTGTACCCTCAAAGGTAAGGCCCAGATTTGTGCTGAACTATTAGTTAATGGTACTACATATATAGATCTTGTGGATATAGCAAGCCTGCTGGCTGATAGGTTCAGTGAAAACTTCACTCCCCTGTTCCCACAACATATACCCCAAAGTATCTCCAACACCTGTCCCCCACCTAGTATCTTTGAAAAGCAGGTCCTAAATGTCCTCTCCAAGACCAGAAACACAGCCTCTATGGGACCAGACATCCTGGGCTGTCTACATGGGTTAAAAGAGGAATTAGCATCACCATTGGGCACGCTTTTCAATCACAACTTAAGCACTGGCTTCATCCCAGTGGAATGGAAAACAGCTACCTTATTCCCTTTGCACAAAGAGGGAGGTGAATCCATGACCCTGGGAACTACAGACCCATTACCCTGACCAGCCTTATCTACAAGGCCATGGAACAAATCATCATGAACCTTATTAACAAAAATATAGGAAATGTCCAAATGCTTGACCCCACCCAGTTTGGCTGTGTCAAGGGGAGATCATGCCTGTTAAACTTGGTGAACTTCTTCGAGATAGTCACCAAAACCCTAGACAATGGCAAATCTGTGCATATGGCCTGCCTAGACACCATCCCCCACTCGGGCATCATTGATAAACTCACCGAGCTGGGTATCAACCCATACATTGTCAGGTGGGTTGCAAACTGGCTCAGTGGTAGAACTCATAAAGTCAAAATAGGGGACTCCACCCCTTCCACCAGACCCATAACCAGTAGTGTTTCACAGGGATTGATTCTAAGACCCTTACTGTTTGGACTCTATTTCTCTGAAGTACAGGCCAAAACTAAAGGACTGTGGCTGACAAAGTTTGCTTATGATTGCAAACTGAGAGCAATTATTGAAACCCCTAGTGATGTCAACATCCTGCAAGAAGGTCTTAGGTAGACTAATGACTGGTGCCAAAGTCATGGTCTTAAACAATGCAAAAAAATGCATTATCATCCCCTTTGGCAAGGCTAATGTTCCTGTAAACTACCACATCAATAGCAATACCCTAAGCACACAGTCAGTGGTGAGAGATTTAGGCACTTCGATCACCATGTTTCCACAGTGGAAAGAAGGACATTTTATACTGAAACAAAAAAAGAAAATTAAAAAAATAGTAAACCAAATAAAAAATGACAATGTGCGAAACACTTGCCAACAAAATTTAATGAAGCGCTTTTCTTCTAGGTCTCTACCTAAACATTTTCTGATACATAATAAAAACATCAACTTGTTTAAATAACCCTCTTTTAAAATCACATGATCAACCTCATTCTGAAGGACAACTGAACAAATGAAAACAAGTTGTAACAAGGTACCACAACCCTCAAACACATATACATGCAAAATAAATCTGATAAAATATGACCATCAAAAACATTTTTTAAAAAATATTTAAAAAGCTTGACAAATCATTATCGCTCTAGTTTTTTTAATTTAAGCAAACAGGCTACAGAACACATATTGTTGAGGCCTGGAAACTATGTGCATTCAGCTGCAATTGCCATACTAATTCCAGCTTGTCAAATTTTAGACAATATGTACCACCTCTTGGATTATAAGTCACCTGATCGATTGCTCTAAATTTAAAAAAATGGTTAGAGTTGTTCATAGTGTGTCTTGCTAAAGCATCTTCAGGTTTATTCCTAGAAATATTATACAAATGCTCATACACGCGTTCCTTCAGTTTACATTTGGTTTTACTGATGCAGAACGCTGTGCAGAGCTGACAATTAGCAAAGTACACTATCATTTTAGAGTTGCAGTTTAATTTCTTAGTTGTACTACATCTAATATCATTAACAAAAAATGTTCTACCTATATCCATATGCTTACAGTGGGGACAAGCCTCACACTTAAACATTCCCGGATTACATGTTAATGTAACGGGTTTAGCCTCTAACAAATTCTTGAAGTTGGAACCCCTTCTAAAAACAAGCCTAGGTCTTTCTTCTATGTGGTGCCTAACATTAGAATCATCAAGTAGAAAGTTCCAATGTTAACATAACATTTCTCTCAAATTATCAGCATCTGCTGAAAAAGATGCAATAAAGCTAACTCTAAAGTTCATTGATGTATTAACACATTCAGTGGTCGAGTTCTGTGGATTGTCTAACCCATCATCACTCAATTCAACAGTAACAGAATGTGATGAACTAGTCCTCAATATTGGACAATACTGCCCTATACTTCTTTTGTGGCTAACCTAGCAAATAAGATTGTCCACTAAAACCTTTGGGTATCCACATCTTAAAAACATACTTTTCAAATGTTGCACTTAATCAAAAAAATCTGATGGCAAAGAGACCATGCGGGCAGCTCTGACCAACTGTCCCTTGACCACAGATCGTTTTTGATGAAATGGATGTGAGCTTGAGAAATGAAGAAAACTGTTGGAATAAGTACTTTTTCTAAATATGTTAGCTAAATATTTCTTATTAATAAAATCTTTCTTCAAGTCTACATCCAAATAAGAAATTTGTGCACTATGAAATGTATAACTGAATTCCAAAATCCCTGTTGAATTGTTTAAGAAGGCCATGAATTCAACTACTGAAGATTCATCACCATTAAACAAAATAAATATGTCATCCAAATAACGGGTATACATACAAATTTTGTCTAAAAATGGGTTATTTGAAAATACATGTTCATACACTCACTGGGCCATCACCAGGTTTGCAAAGCCACCCCCACAGGGGGAGCCCATTGCAACACCTGATTTTTGTAAAAAAACAGTCGCCATTGTAGAAAATGTATATGGCTGCTGGAGGTGTGCTTAACTTGTCTACTGACATTGTGCTTAGGGAAGGAATAGATTTGTCCAATAGTTTATCTGAGGTAGGGAGCTTAACTGCTCTCATCAATACGATGAACCAGAAGATTTTGGAATTGTCTTGTCGTATTGACCGTTTGACAACATCGAACTTCCCGGTGAGTAGCACTAGTCCGGTGCAAGTGCAAGTGGCAACTGTTCCTGGATCAATTAGTGAGAACGCTAATGTTTCAAAAGAGACTAGGACTGTTTTGTCTACAATGTTACAGAATGCTAACAGCGATGTCCCAAGTACTTAAAATTCATCTTTGCCTGGTCCCTCGGGGCTTATAGGGGTCCCTGATCTTAGGAGTTGGATGAATGTACCACTGAGGTTGATGGGGAATCAAAATACAAAAAAGGAGGGATTACCAGCTGGAAGGAATGGGTCTATCACTACATGTTTGTCTACGATGGACTCCAGGCTTTACAAGATGAATAAGTTCCAATTAGAGATCGACTATTTTGCTGAGTGTATTAAAGAGGAGATTGTGCCTAAGGGTCTCCAATCTTGGCAGTACCCGAATGGGTTAGAAGCTTACTCTGTTTTTCACAAAGAACTTTTCTATGTTCAATAGGCATGACTTGGAATTAATGGCGTGGATGCTTTATCGGAGGAAATTACTGGACTGGATAATGAGATTAAGTCACATGAAGATTTTGGCAGATATCAGTTTGAATATAAAAGGATATTTGGATCGATTGACCAACAAGTGAGTAAGAACATTGATGTTAAAATGAAAAAACTGAACAGGGATTTAACGGACTACAAAAATGGTGTTGCCTTTCCTAAACTGCCCCCTTCTCAGCAATGAGGTTTTATTGGCTCGACTGTTTCTAGACAGGTGGTGAATGGCTCAAGTAATATTGCGGCGGATATGCGTGATAGGAACAGGAGTAGAAAAACTATGGAGGAAGAAGGAGTTGATACTCTAGAGGCCTCCGGTGACACATATAATTACCAGAATTCGAGTGTTGGTCAACAACAGTTCCATCAAACAAATGAGAATTAGGATTTTCGGTTTGGCCCAGAACAAAACCAGCAGAAGACGTACAGCACACGGGGGTCCAACACTGCGTATATGAAGGGCAACAACAACAAGAGGAAGAAATAACTGTTTCTGCAGGTACTTTCATTTTATCTATGTCTTTACACCCTTGTACTATCATTTATAACAAGGAAGGTGACTTTAAATTGTATAATTTTTCGGATGTGGAGATTGATTCTGCACTTGTGAAAATATTCGCTAGGGGTTTAACATTTGTTGCTTCAAGCCGATTTGATTTACCCACAACTATAATAGATGTGAAATTATTTGCATGTAAATTAAATGTACGTGTTTTGTTAGGTAACAATCACATTGGGAATGATACTTTAAGAGTGACTAGCTTGTTCAACCCACCCTTGCACCTACAGATTAATTTATTTGAACAACTGTGCGAAATGGAATTGAGAGAATTAGGGACGCACGGACATGGAATT
This sequence comes from Protopterus annectens, assembly GCF_019279795.1. Taxonomy (NCBI): domain Eukaryota; kingdom Metazoa; phylum Chordata; order Ceratodontiformes; family Protopteridae; genus Protopterus; species Protopterus annectens. The sequence continues at coordinate 750,626,737 of NC_056726.1, read as the reverse complement.
GTAGAATGGAATATAATGAAAAGAGGAATAAGCATTGCTTGAATGACTTAAATTTCTACCTATCAGGGTGCTAAAACCAGATAAAGGGGGAGGGTTGGTGATCATGCATGAAGAAGATTATAAAGAGAGAATGGTAAACGTATTGAATAGTGATATTCATGTTTTATCGAGCATGAATGAAATGCAAACTGCTAATACGAGAATTAATGGTTTTTTTTAATTATTTATTTATTGACGGGATGCTTGATGCTGACACTTATAATTATTTAACTAACCTTGCACCAAAAGTCCCAACCTTGTTTGGACTAGCAAAGATCCACAAGAGTATGGTAGAGCCACCTACGAGGGTCCTAGCAAATGCAAGAATGTCCATCAATTACGCCAATGCGAAATTGGTGGATAAAATATTGAAGAAATATGTGTTCATAGAACAGCAGATTTGCAGGGACTCATGGGCATTTCTGCAGGCCATGAATGCTGTTGACTTCGAGGAGTCATATAATTTTTTGACAGTGGATGTGACTGATTTATATTTTTTGATTCCTCACACATTAGGGATAGAATGGGTTATGGCTAGGTTGATTCATCATAAGGCACCACGTGCTGAGATTAGACCAATTGAGGAGTTATTGGACATTATTCTTTCCAATAACTTCATCAGTTTTGATAAGGAGATATATCTGCAGAAAATGGGTGTAGCGATGGGTTCCCCGTGTGGAGCCAGTGTGGCCAACTTAGTAATGGCACACTGGGAACACCACTTTTTTTGAGGATGAGAACATCATGGCTAAGATCGGTTATTATACCCGGTTTTTGGATGACGTTTTTATCCTTTTTAAGGGGGATGTTATCGGAGCAGATGTGTTTATGAACTATGTGAACAACACAACTGAGTTTTTGAAATTTACTAGTACATTTCATGACAGAAATATAAGTTACTTGGATGTGTTGTTGGTCAAGGACATTAATCGAAGAGTGTATAAGTCAAGTATCTTTCATAAAAAAACTTATTCCAACACCTTGCTACATTTTTCTAGCTCGCATCCATTGTACCAGAAGAAGTCCGTAATTAAAGGACAGATAATTCGTGCAGCTAGAACGGTACGTGAGATAGATTAATTTTTTAAGGAATGTGACTTTATATGTGGAATGTTCCTTAAGAGAGGGTAATTTACCAAAACAGCAGAGGCCACCAAAGCAGACACCCAAACAACTACCACCTCACGACCCAACACATGCAACACATAGACCACACAGTCAGAGTGTCAAACAGTCACAGCCCTTAAGGCCAAACAAAATGCCAGACACACTTGTCATTGGTGATTCCATAGTCAGACACACTGACGTCCCGCTCACCAGACTGAGTAAGGAGAAGGTCACAGTAAGCTGCCTGTCGGGCGCTAGAATCCGCCACATAACGCAAGCTCTCAGGTCTCTCAACAGCAGGTACAAGTACGACTCAGTCATTGTCCACGCTGGTGTCAACGACCTGAGACGTACCTCCTTGGACTACATGAAAAGGGACATCGAGGAGCTCTCTGATTATGTAGCCCAGGCAGGTATGACCCTGACCTTGAGCAGTATCCTACCTTCACCTAGAATGATGCCACAATACAGTGATAAGATGATCAGCTTTAATAATTGGCTTAAATTCTGGTGTCATTCAAAGGGGATCCAATGTCTGTCTGCCTGGGATGACATGCTGGACAAGCCACGCTGCTTCACAAGGGACGGCTTGCACCTGTCATCCCTGGGCTTCCGGATATTGGCAAAGGCTCTTGCCACCCCCATAGTGCCTTTTTTAGGCAAGGCTCAAATTCTAAACCTACCACCCTAGAACACCAAAAAGGAAAAAAACTAAGGGTAATGCTGCTCAATGCCAGAAGTCTCACTCTCAAGATGCACGCACTCGAGGCCCTTCTCAATATGGAGAACATCGATGTCTGTGCTGTGACAGAAACCTGGTTCAAGGCTCCTGAGAGCACCCCAGCACTAACAGGTTTCACCTCATATCATGCGTTCCGGCCCCAAAATCCGGACAACACCAAGAAAGGAGGGGTGTCCATATTCATAAAGGACACCCACACCTCAAGGTTGGTGGCAACGCACGATGCATCGGAGACCATCCAGGTGCAATTAACCATAGGCAAGACTGCTCTGCAATTTGTAGCATGTTACAGGCCACCCTCTCAAACTCAGGAACCTCACATGGCCTTCCTGAAAACATTGGAGGGATAAATGTATCTCCAAACACCATCATACTAGGTGACTTCAACTACCCTAATATAGACTGGGAACACTACTCAAGCCCAAACACTCTAACCCAAAGATTCCTGGAGTTCATAAACTCAAATGCCATGGAACAACTAGTCACCATCCCCACAAGAGGAGAAAACATACTTGATCTCATCATCACGAACATGGGATCAAAATGTTCAACACCGAAGTATACCCCTCACTGGTGAGATCAGATCATAAACTAATCTCGCTGGAGGTCCTCATCCCCCCACCTGAAACAAAAAGACCACAGTGAAAAACTTCTCAAAAGCCGATTTCACACTTCTAAAAACTAGTGTGGTCTCCTTTAAGGCCCCTGAGCCAGTGGTAAACATTACTCAAACCGCTGAATCACTTACAAATGCCTTCTACCAGCACCTACAGGACTGCATGGATCAGGCAATCCCAAACAAAACTAAGACTCTCTGTACCAAAGGCAAGCGTCCAGTCTGGTGGACCCCAGCCATAAACAAGCTCTACAACAAAAGGAGGAAGCTACTACAAGATAGAGCAAAATCCTTGAAAGGTAAGACACCTTTGATCATTATAAGTAAAAACTAAGAGCTCTCATAAAATCATCCAAGGCAAATTTTGAGAGAAAAATCGCCAAGGACTCTAAAGACAATCATAAGGCCTTCTTTAGCTATGTTAGAAACCTAGGAGGAAACTCCCAGATATGCTCAGAATTAGTTCAAAATGATGAGAAAATTACTGAACCTACACACATTGCTAACATACTGGCTGACAGGTTCAGTGCAAACTTCTCCCCAAAAGGAGAGATATCTATTCCAGAGGATTGTAGCCCCCCAAACATCTCCAACGCCCAGGTGAGAACTGCCCTCACTAAGGCAAAAAACACAACATCCATAGGACCGGATGGTGTCCCCGGCTGTGTGCTTCATGAACTCAACAAGGAATTAAACCCACAGTTAGGACAGTTGTTTAATCTTAGCCTCACCTCAGGATACGTACCCAAGGAGTGGCGCACGGCGACTGTGGTCCCACTTCATAAGGGCGGTGCCTCCACAGACCCTGGAAATTACCGGCCCATTAGCTTGACAAGCCTTATCTGCAAAGCCATGGAGAGGATCATAATGGAACTCATAAATAAAGACATAGGGAACTTGCAGACTTTGGATCCAACCCAGTTTGGCTTTGTCAAAGGCAGATCCTGCCTCTTAAACTTGGTTGACTTTTCGAGACAGTCACCAAGGCCATTGATGAGGAAAGGCAGTCCATACAGCCTACCTCGACCTGGCAAAGGCCTTGACACAATACCCCACTCAGGTATCATCGAAAAACTCATCAGCTTGAATGTAAACCCATACATCACAAGATGGGTTGCAAACTGGCTAAGTGACAGAACCCACAGGGTCAGAGTTGCTGGAGCCATGTCAGACTCAAAGCCTGTCACAAGTGGTGTCCCACAGGGCTCAGTCCTGGGTCCACTCTTGTTCGGCATCTACTTTTCTGAAGTACAAGCAAACACAGGAGGGTTATGGCTGACAAAGTTTGCAGATGACTGCAAACTGGGCCATAGTCGAAAACACATCTGACACAGATATCCTCCAGAAGGGCCTCACAGAAACGGATAACTGGTGCCAGAGCCATGGCCTGAAGTTAAACGCCAAAAATGCATAGTCATACCCTTCAGGAAAAACAAGGTTACCCCTAGCTACCATATAGGTGGCAATCCACTGAGCACAGAAAAAGTCATCAGGGATCTGGGGACCCAAGTTGACAGTAGCCTTCGCTTTGACACTCATGTTGCTAAAGTAGTTAGGAAAACCTTCTATATCGCCCACCTGATCATGAAGGGATTCACATCTAGATCAAGGGAGGTCATCGTCCCCTGTACTCATCACTCATTAGACCTATGATTGAGTACAATGCCCGTTCGAATGTATCAGACCAGACACCTGCTGCAGCTTGAAAGGCCCCAAAAGTTCCTCACCAAAAGGATAAAGGGTCTCAAAAATATGTCTTATGCTGCCCGACTGAAAGAACTCCAGCTCTATTCAGTCTCATACCGCTTGCTCAGAGGTGACCTGTGCCTGACATATAAGGCCATGTCAAACCCAAATTTGATGAATATGCTTCACCTCAAAAATCTAGATCCCTCAGAACCACAAGGGCGGAGACTTAAACCTTGACACGGTTATAAATAGAACGTGCTGGAGGGACAGATTCATCACCCAGAGACTCCCTATGCTGTGGAACAAAATCCCGGTACATGTGAGGCAGAGCACCTCGCTGGCCTTGTTCAAGAGGAATCTTGACCAATGGATGGGAGATCGCAGATATACCCCAGGGATTACTTCAGTGTCACTGCTTGACAGAGGCACAGAAAAATGATAGGCATAGTTTTTATTCAAACTAAAGGGGTGGCGAAAGCCACATAACTATGGGCTAGGCTTATAAATGCCCTTGGGCAGATAGCCTAGTATGAACCTATGAACCTATGAACCTATAATCCAACTCCTCTCGTGAAGACCATGCAGAAAGAAGTGCAGTAAAAAAGAGTAAATGGTGTTTATAGGGCTATTTTTAACACAGAATTTGGCCTGCACCAAGGTGATGGTGGGGTACTAGACCCAGTGGCTAATTCAGTAAATAACACACCTGTGACGCATTTATTTACTATTAATTTTCTGACTCCTTTTGGTATAGAGGCTTCAGAGATTCACAATATAATTATGAGGAATTGGAATATTTTTTGCACTGATGCAGAACTAAATAACAAAATAGGGGATAGACCAATTACCGTGTTTAGGAGAGGGAGGACCCTGAAGAATGTGTTAATAAGTAAGAGAAATATAAGGGTTAGGACACCTGGTATGTACCAATGTGAAGCCTGTAATATGTGTAGGTTTATGGAAACAGGGAGCACATTTGAAATAAGGAATAGAGTGTACACCACGCATAAGAGGTTTAATTGTAACTCTAAATCAGTTGTATACCTTGCCCAGTGTAGATTATGCCCAGCTTTCTATATCGGTAAAACCGATAGGACGCTAAAAGAGAGGGTATACGAACATGATTATTACAGCAGAAAAGGCAAGGTGGAAAATGCGTTGGCAAAGCACAGTGGTGCCAACTTGGGTCACTCTTTTAGATTCAGGGTGGTGGAACAGGTTGCCACGGACCCATGTAGGGGAGGGCTATCATCCCTTATGTTGGAGAGGCAAGGGGTTATATGGCAATTATGCTTGGATGCTTGCCATTACCCTGGCCTGAATGAAGTGATTTCATTAACATGTATTTTGAAATTAAAAAGCTTAGAGAGATAGAGGTGAGGTGGTTACAGTTTTAGGGACATTGTTGTATTTTATCTCATTCTGTTTTTATTTATTTTTATATTTTATTTTTAATATGTAGGGTATTTAATATTTGTGTATTTGAATGTATAATTATATTGCATACATAAAAGGGAATATTATGTTTATTTTATGTACAGTTATTTCATGCTGTCTTTTTAAGATTTAATTTTAGTATACATTTATGGGAAGGGATGTTGTCTCATTGGTGCATACTCAGATTGATTCATTAATCAAGACAATACATAAAAGAACGGTTTGAGAATATGTTTGATGCCTGAGGAAGTCAAGTCACTGACTTGACGAAAAGCGCTTTACGTTTATTGTTTAATAAACTGGTCTGTTTTTAGCCACCTCCTTGCAGCACTTTTGTTTTTTACTAGAGTACAATGTTCCTTTTGGTATGTTCCTTTCCAAACACCTGCAGCAATTGGAGAGACCACAAAGTTTCTTTAAAGAGAAAATTCAATGACTTCAAGATCTGTCTTATGTGGACAGAATGAAATCATTGTCACTTTACTCTGTGTCGTACAGACTGCATAGAAGCAACCTCATCTCATAAGTAAGGACATTGCCTCCAGAAAAAAAGAAGTTATAACCCCCCCCGTACATTTCCCTCATCAGGCCAATAAAAGAGTATAACGCTCCCTTTGGTATGTTCCTTTCCGAATGCCTGCAGCAATTGGAGAGACTACAAAGGTTCCTTACAAAGAAAATTCAGGGTCTTCAAGATCTGTCTTATGCAGGCAGACTGAAATCATTGTCACTTTACTCTGTGTTGTACAGAATGCTCAGAGATGACCTGTGCTGTGCATATAGAGTAGTCTTTGGCAACACTCAGATCTGCTCTGAGTTACAGCATAATGGCACTAAATATACAAAACCCACTGATATTGCCAACATCCTGGCCGATAGGTTCAGTGCTAAATTTTACCCCCCTCTCACCCCCTAAAGGGCCCATCTCTATACTGGAAGAATGCAAAGTTTCTGTAATCATGGCTGCACAGGTAAAAACCACACTCTCCAAAGCCAAGAACATAGCATCCATGGGACCTGACAACATCCCAGGCTGCGTTCTATACTAACTACAGAACGAACTGGCACCACACCTAAGTACCATGTTCAATCATAGCCTCACCTCAGGCTTTGTGCCCACTGAATGGTGCACAGCGACGGTTATCCCACTCCACAAAGGGGGATCAACCATGGACCCCGGTAACTACTGCCCCATTAGCCTGACGAGCCTGGTCTGCAAGGCCATGGAATGTATCATCATGAAACTTATAAACAAAGACACTGGTAATCTCCAAACTCTGGAACCAACCCAGTTTGGGTTTGTAAAAGGCAGATCATGTCTCCTAAACCTAATAGACTTCTTTGAAGCAGTCACCAAAGCCATAGATGAGGGTAAGGTGGTTCACACAGCCTATCTAGATCTCACCAAGGCTTTTGACACCATCACCCACTTTGGAATTATAGATAAACTAACTAAACTAGGTATAAATCCCTATGTCACAAGATGGGTTGCCAGCTGGCTCACTGACAGAACCCAAAGTGAAAGTAGCAGACTCCAAATCCGACTTCAGACCAGTGACAAGTGGAGTACCACAGGGTTCAGTCCTGGGTCCTCTCCTGTTTGGTATCTACTTCTCTGAAGTACAGGCTAACACAGAAGGTCTTTGGCTAATGAAGTTCGCAGATGACTGCAAACTAGGAGCCATAACTGAAACTCCTAATGATGTGGACATCCTACAAAAGGGCCTCACTGAGACAGATGCCTGGTGCCAAAGCCATGGCCTCAAGCTCAGTGCTAAAAAGTGCATTGTCATCCCTTTTGGTAAATACTCTGTACCCATGAACTACTACATAGGCGGCAGTCTACTTAACATCAAAAGTGTGATAAGAGACCTTGGGACACAGGTGGACAGTAGTCTCTCCTTTGATAATCACATTGCCACAGTAGTCAGGAAATCCTTCTACGTGACACACCTCATCACAAAATGTTTCTCATCCAGGAAAAAATAGGTCATTGTTCCCTCTCTACTCATCACTCATTAGACCCTCTGGTGACTGATAAACAAATACACAGAGTAGTACATAGTAAGATGAGAAATTAGACATTTGGATTCAGATCTGGAGGCAGCACAAATGACCTGATGGTTGCAGTGAGACAGATAGCTGAGAAGAAGCTATAGATGAAGAAAGAGTCCAACTGGACATTCTTAGACTTGGAGAAAGAATATGACAAGGTCCAAATAAAGTAAATTTGGGCAGCCCTGTGGTGGTCTGAAGTCCCAGAAACATTGGTAGAATTAGTGCAAGCTATGTACAAAGACCTAATGAATCAAGTACAAGCAGTGTTCGGTCTCACAGAGGGGTTCCCAGTGAGAGTGGGTGTGCATCAAGGTATAGCTTAGAGCCCACTGCTGTTTATACTGGTGATGGACTACATTAGCAAACAGGTCAGAGGGGACAGATCAACAAAGTTGCTGTGTGCAGATGTTGTGGCATTACAGGCAGACTCTGAGCAAGAAGTTCAACAAAGGATAAGGAAATGGAATGCAAACGTGAAGGCACCTGGGATGAAATTCAGTACAGCTAAGGCAGTTGTAATGGCAGAAAATGGCGGAGTTCAAAAGAAGCTGAAAATTGAGATAGAAGGGAAAATAGTGGAACAGATTAACAGCTTCAAGTATCTGGGAGGGTTGGTTGAGGAAAGTGGAAGTCTGAATGAGGAGGTCAAAGCTAGAATCTGAGGAGCTGCAGTCAAATGAGACAAAGTGTCAGGGGTAGTATATGACAGAAGAATGCCAAAGAAGCTGAAAAGTAAGGTGTATAAACAGTAGTGTGACCAGTACTACTGTATGGTACAGAAACCTTGGCATATAAAGGCAGAGCAGTTGAGGAAGCTAGAAGTGATAGAGATGAAGTGCCTGAGATAGATGGTAGGTTGCACACTGTGGGACAGATGAAGAAATTAGGACATAACAGCAGAAGCCAAAGTAGCTCCAATTACTGGAAAGGTCAAAGAGAACAGATTACAGTGGTTCAGACACATGTAGGGAAGCAGAAGATAATCTGGTGAAGATCTGGAATGACAGACAGGAAGAAGGTAAGAGAAAATGAGGGTGTCCAGCAAAGTGGTGGATGGATTGTATGGGAGAAGACCTGAGAGAGTCAGGCATGAATATTGAAGAAGGCAGGAGAGTGGCACTGAATGGAGAGAGATTGTGACAGTTGACGTGACACTCCAACCTCATGTAGAAAATAGGAAAAGGGGGATTGCTGATGATAACAATGATGATGATGACCTAGAGGTAGCAAACTGAGATGGCTGAAATGTGTCACTTAATAGTATGTTAGATTATATTTCAGTAGGTCACACAAAATAAGTAGGACCATCCAGGTGTTTGACAGTACCAGGTCCAGGTTATGACAATGACATTAGACAGAAAATATTTTTATTTAGCTATGTAAGATTTTCGGGTATCGGGTTTCCTTCCCTCTTATAGAACATGAAACATGTCCTCAGAATGTTGGTGTCTAACAGGGATCAGAATCCTATCATCTATAATGTTATTCTGAGTAATGATAGGTTGGCGTGAAGCTCTTCTGTTGTCTGAGTAAGTTCATAGTGAGGGATGTGATATGGTGATGTCTCTTGGGTAGGTTGTAGAGAAGGGTGAACTAAAGGTACTCTGGCCAGAACAGAGTTACCAATAACATTTTTGGTTAGCCTTTTTGGATCTTTAGTAACACCTTGGGAAGAAGAGAAGGAAAGGCATAATGAAACATCCCTTCCAAAAGGGATGACTTTGTATCCATTTTCCATGCTTGGAGACAGTATGTCCTTGTGCAAAATGGAGGAAGTTGTTTGGTGTTGATGGAGGCAAACCAATCAATCTTTGGAACCCAACCCCATTTATAGAACACATCTATGAAGATTTCCCTGTCTAGCATGCATTTGTGGGGATTTTCCCTTGATTTGCTTAGAAAGTCTGCAAGGAAATTGATCTGTGAGAGAATGTGTACTGCTTGTAGAGACAGGTTTGCTTTTGTGTCCTGCTCCCATGCCAAAAGAGCCAGGCTGCTAAGTTGATAGTATCTGGTGTCCTCCCCAACTTGTTTGTGTACCACATGAAAAAAGGGTTGTATGACAACACTCTTAAGAGGCCTGGTTCTCAGGAATGAGAGAAATTCTGCAGGGCCTGAATTAATACCCGCATCTCCTTCAGACTGATGTGCTCTGATCTTAGATTTAGTGGCCATTGTCCCTGGACCCTTAGGTTGTCTGTCCATGTTCCCCGTGCCTTTTCTTAGTACTTCTGTGCATTTATTAGTGTGGTGTGGTGTCTGTGGTTTGAAAAGCAGACCTAATTTGAGATTGATTTGAGATATCTACCATATGAATTACTTCGTTGCATATCCACAGCTAGTGGGGTTTGGCTTTACTGGCCTGCAATTGTCCACTAAAATGACGAAACAAGTCATGGACATTCAGAATCGCCAATTAGCTGAAACACCTGACGTTCATAAGGATCATTTGCATATATCTCATGTTCCTCCGATACAAGAGGTTTGGGAGGTCACTCAGTGGAAGTTCTAGCTTTGCTGGAGTTTTCATTTTGTTTTTACTGATTGTTTTTTCAGTGACCTTCTCACTCATTGTTTTAGTTTGTTGTTTGGGATATTTTTGCAATGACCCTAATAATAATGGACATCAGCTGGGTATAATAGCCCTGTGTTTCCAATGCTTAGTCGAACACTCTGCTTGTGCTGTGCTTATGAGGTCATAACAAGGCCGAAATATGCATATCCACAGCTAGTGGGGTTTGGCTTTATTGGCTTAAAATTGTCCATTAAAATGATGAAACAAGTCATGGACATTCAGAATCGCCAATTAGCTGAAACACCTGATGTTCATAAGGATCATTTACATATATCTCATGTGTCTCTGATACACGAGGTTTGGGAGGTGACTGGAATTTTCAGTTTTGTTTTTACTGATTCTTTAAGAAGGGTGTAAACTGAATTAGAGTATTCAGGGAATGTGAATGCTGGGACCAGACAGACTTCAGGTACCACTAATCTTTCTCATATAGAGCCTTCAAAATGGGACCATGGGTATAGCTGAGACCATGAACCCAGTGTTCTGAGAAATTCCCTTGCAGAGCAAGTCTGCAGAGGAAGCAGAGAGTGTAAATAACTTAAGATGCTTTATAATTTGTCAGGAGGAAGGAATGCCTGTATTATTTTGGTGTCTAACCTGCATCCCAAAAACCCTAGGTCCTGGGTTGGAATGATTCTGGACATTTTGAGGTTGACAGTGAACCCCGGACCCTGGAGTAGGGAGATGGTGAAGTTAAGAAGAGTCACAAAGGTCTGTTGGGATGATGCCTGTATTAGCAGGCTGTCCGAGGAAGGGAATATCTGGATTTCTTGAGTACTGCAGAAGGCTATGACATGGGCCAGATATTTTGTGAAGACTGTGGGTGCTGTAGATGGACCAAATGGCAAAGCAGAGAACTGAAAGAGCAATCAGCCGGAATAAAACCTCTGAAATTTTGTTTGTTGCACATTTTCATGTATAGTAGCAGTTTCAAAATGTTTAGCTTTTCAGTCAAGCCAAAAATGCTGATTCCTTCTTACAATTATTTTGCTATGTCCAAACTTGTTGCACTGCCCAAACACTTTTTTTTTTTTACATCCACTATTTAAATGCCCATCAGATCTTCTATAAAAAAATGTTTTCAGTTGCCCTAATACTTGAGCATTACTGGTTTGTTATTTAAAATAACAACACTTTGAAAGATGAGAAATTTTCATGTCAAAAGCATTTAAACAAACATTCACCTCCCATGTCCCACTCCACAACTTTCTGTCAACCAAATATTTTTTTAGCTCATATATTTTTTACATTTTTTTCATCAAAATAATATCTTAGTTCTTCTTTAGTCCTAAATTGCAATTTCTTCTTCCTTTTAAGCATACTGTTTGAACTTCATACAGTATATTTATTTCAAGGTTCACAAAATTACTTTCCATCAGATCTTGTAGACAATGTCTCAGCCATTTCCAAAATCTCAAATATTAGTTCATAAAAACTTCCAAGGCATATATCTTACAAGTATATATCTACATCATACCTCAGTCTCTTACAAAATGACCATGTTAATTCTACTCTGTACCTTACAAAATGACCATGGTAACACCAATTTGTACTACTGAAAAAAAAAAAAAAAAAACTTTTTTGTAATATTGCTATCTCTATTATCTGTATAACTCCTGTTTTTACTTTGTAAAGAAAATCTGTATTATTCTTGGAGCTTTTCTCCCCGGGCCTCTACTGAAAATGGACATGTCTCCAGCTAGACTAGCCCGGTCAACAAATGTAAAATAAATGTATAAAAGCCATAATATCTTAAGCTTTCACCCCAATAGATGCAACAAATTATCAAAAACAAATGATCTGTCTTTTGGTTGCCCATTCTTAGTCTATGTTTTAATAATTGTTCTTTCATCTTTGCCAAACAAGATATACCTTTTTCTTTTGTCATAAAAAGTACACTTGCAATCTTTGTTGCAACAGTAGCATGTGTCCTTCTTTCAGTCATTTGGATGCTTTCCTTTTCTTCTACACTATCATGTTTACCTACTGCTTCAAATGATTACACACTATCCTTTCTTTGCACTTTCTCACCTCAAAACTCTTCTGATACAATCTGCGACCAGGAAACCAAAACTTTGTTACTCAGTTTCTCTTTATCATTTTTAACAAAATTGCATTATTCAGACTACTAGTCTGTAATTTACGGTATGCAGTACTCCACAACCCACATTATCTGTATCAACAATCACCATATCTGCTTTTCCATTATCATCACCAACATTTTTAGTTCCACCTTGCTCACCCAACTTGCCTCTCTCATTCTCCTCCATCACACACTCTTGCAGAAATGGACCTTTGTCATTACTTTTTAAAGAAGTATGGTCCTTTATTTAAACACACAGTTATTCACATTCTTACTTATATATATATATATATATATATATATATATACATTTTTTGTTTTCATTATTTGCAATACATACAGTATTTACAAATCATTTATCAAATCCTCTTTTTTACATTTCTTTCATACATATATAACACTTAATTATTGCTTTTCGGACCCCACTCCAATTTCCACAACCAAAGCCTTATCTTTTTCAATATCATTGCCAAGTCTTATTTTTCATTAAACATGATTTCTTTAACTCTCTGATCCCACATTAACCACAATACACATATGTTTTATCACTTTGTTCAACTTCTTTTTTACTTTTGTTTCTATAATACCCATATTCAATTATATTCATGTTTACATTTCTTACACCTCTAACTCCTTCCACATAATTCTTCTCTGTAATTTTTCTATTACATTTTAGATCTTTTACATTCTAGGAAAAAATGTTCACATGTTTCAACATCACCAAAATATAAAGAGACTCTATATTTTATACTTTTATAAGGCATATTCACCCTTACAGGTAATTTTTCTATAGTCAGCCTCCATAAAAAAATCTTGGTATTCTATATTTCTCTTATATCTTTCCATTCTTGCAGCAATAACATTTCTTTTCTCTATATTTAATTCCTTCCAAGGATATATCCCATAATACTTTTCCATAATCTTATTATACCACTCTTTTCTGTTATTTTCAATTTCTTTCTCCTTTACTTTCCACAAGATAATTTCACCTTAACACTTCTCCATTTCTTTACTGCAACAAAACCTCATTTCCTGAACTGAAAAAAATCATCCATTTCACTTTATATTTCAAACTTAATGTTTACACTGCAGGATTTATTAGTCACAAACCTCCTTTTTCTTTGTTCACATTTAGAACCCCTCTTTTCACAGGGTTCAATCTCGATCCACAAATAAATGAAAAATTTATATTATAAACTTCTTTATCTAAGTTCAGTTGGAAGACTAAAACACCAGCTAAATAAGTAATCTTGGCTAGCAGTACAGAATTAATTGAATAAGCTTTTTTTAAGTAAAGCCTAAAAGACATCCCAAACCCACACATATGTTTCATTTCTTTTACTTTCTCTTTCCAAATAAGACTTTATAATTTATTGTTTACCAAATTTATTCCAAGGATCTTAATTTTTTTCATATTAAATTTAATTCCACCACTCCTCCCCTCAATTCCTAAACAATAACTTGTATTTTTGTTTAATATAAACCCTACAATCTGACAGATTTTCTGCATTTGTTTTATCACTGCTTTTATACTTACTTCATCTTTAGTAATAATGATAATATCATCAGCATAATTTAATAAAATGTGCATTTTTATCCCTTTATTTGAAATATAGCTTCTTCTTCTTTCACCCATCCACTCATGATTGGCAGTGGAGTTTTACGGTGCTGAGTTGCCAGCCTGGCTCCCAACCTTCCACAGAAGGCACACACACACACGCACGCACTCACACCTAGGGCCAATTTGTTTCATCCATTTCTCTAGTTACATATGTAGATATTATGTTCATTACTAGAACAAATAATATTCCACTCATGGGACACCTTTGTGTAATACCCTTTCCTAACTGTGCATCTTCACTTAACCATTGATTTATCATACCCTTCACTACATTAAACTTGTATGCATATATAGAAACTTTTTTAATCTTCTTACTTACGTTACTGCTTCAAATATCCCATAATATTGAATGTTAAATCAAATCAAAGGCTTTACTTAAATCTCCTACAATCACTTTAGCCCTAACTTTTCTCAATAATATATCTTCCACCAATTCCCTAATTATTACTAATAAATCTTGAACCTTTTTACCTTTAACACTGAATACATTTTTATTTACAACTTTACCAACTTGCTCTTCCCTTTTTTAATAATTTTCATAAAAAAATCTTATAATTTATATTAATAAAATAAGTCTCCAATTCTGTATCTCGCTTTTCTCACATTTTTCCATATAAATATAATAACGCCCCTCATAACTTTTTATACATAAAACCTTTAGTTAACCACTCATTTAATATCTTTACAAATCATTTTAAGTCAAGTGTGTACAAATTTTAAATTCTATTCCATTAGGTCCTGCAGCCGAATCTAAATTTATTACTTTTAATGCCTGCTCTAATTCATCCATTTTATTTCCTTTTCTAAATTCATATTATCCTCATCAGAAATGCACTTACCTTCCATCCATTCCATGTCATTAATTTCTTATTTTAAATAATATCATAATATGTTCTTTTACTATATTCATAATGTCATCAAGTGTATTATGTATTATTCCTGATGCATCTTTCATTTATCTCATGAGACTATTACTTTCTTTAATTATTTTACTTAAACATGGTGCTATCTCTTTGTTTTTCCTTGCAGAAAATATCTTTGTTTATACAGTAAATGCTTTATTTTCTTCTGATTCAATTCATATCATTCTTGTTCCTTGATAAAAAAAAAAGTTTTCATCATTTTTCTCTAAGCAATCCATTGCATCGTTACACAACTTCTTATACTTTATTCCCCCATATATATTTCTTCATTTTCCCATGTCACATAGCATTTTTATACTTTAGTTTAAAGTTTAACCACCATTCTGACCAATCTTTATAAAATTCTCTCATCTCTGCATGTCCTTTCCATAATCTCATAACATCCCCTCTCCCTTTTGCATATTATTTCACTTAATTTATTCTTTTCAGACCTTTTCTTTTTTATATGCTCATCATTTCCTTTTATGTTAATCCAAATTGACCTATGATCTGAAAATCCCGTCAGTAACAAACCTTGCACTGTTATTACTAAACTCTCTGACACTAAAAAAAATAATCTATTTCAGTTGTTTTATCTCTTCTTCTACATGTCCAAGTCCCTGAATTCCAAATTTTTAACTGTCAATATTTTATAATAAGAAGTTATGTACCTACCATAACGCTCCATGTTAGTTGTCTTCTTCTCGCCTTCTTTCTTGCTGGATGGGTTCGGAGCCGATCCTCGGCTCCGACTCAGCCTATACTATAGCTCGAGAGCTATTTTTTACCGGCTCGAGGTAGCCCTATATCCCACAATACCATGCGCTAACTCCCCAGATCTCGTTTGTCAGCTAACACATAGCATAGAATTTTTTGTTACCAACAAAAAAACAATGTATATATATATATATATATATATATATATATATATATATATATATATATATATATATATATATATATATATATATATAAACAGTCTCCCTGGCAATAGTAGTCATGATATGGGAACCCTGGAAAAAGGGGCAACATCATGAAATAGAAGGATCTCAGAACCTTCAAGTCTGTCTAGGCTAGGGGGCAGGAGGGAGGGACGCAAGAAAGAAGGCGAGAAGAAGACAACTAACATGGAACGTTATGGTAGGTACATAACTTCTTAATGTTAAGTTGTCATTCTCACCTTCATTCTTGCTGGATGGGACAGCGTCCCTAGCACCTTGGTCCTGGGTGGCTCAACGGAACAGACTCCTGAGTACAGTGGAACCAAAGTCAGCTCTATTTCTGGAGGCTATATCCAGTTTGTTATGGGTAATAAAGGTATGGTGAGAAGGCCAAGTAGCTGCTGCACAAATGGCATCTAAAGGTAACCTTGCTTGAAAGGCTGTTGAAGTCGACAGCGCCCTGGTTGAATGAGCCTTAGGTTTTGAAGGAAGTTGTTTATGTCTCAACTCGTAGACAAAGGTAATGATGGAAGCTAACCATCTGCAAAAGGGTTACCTTTGAAACTGGAAGTCTTTTCCTCCCTTCAGCATAAGAAAGGAAGAGTTGTTCTGACTTCCTGAATTAAAAACGTCTGAGAAATGCAGCCGCACACAGCTATAATACAGCCTGCGATTTATTACAAAAAATGGGCAAAGTACAAACAACTGTAAATGACGGATTTAGCGCTTTCTTCCACCTAAAATGTGGATTTCACTGATGAAATCCACATTTTAGGTGGAAGAAAGCGCTAAATCCGTCATTTACAGTTGTTTGTACTTTGCCCGTTTTTTGTAATAAATCGCAGGCTGTATTATAGCTGTGTGCGGCTGCATTTCTCAGACGTTTTTAGTGTTGGATTTTACTTCTTGGTTGCTGTTTTTCAACACTATCACTGACTTCCTGAATTGTTTTGTTCTGTCTAGATAATACCGCAATTGGCGATGAACATCCAAGGAATGTAGTTTCTGTTCAGCCCAGTTTGAATAATTTGGGAAGAAAACCGGCAAGTGAATAGTGTGATTCAGATTTGATTAAGAAGAAACTTTAGGTAGAAAGGAAGGGTTTGTTCTGAGAGCTACTCTGTCTTTATGAAAGACCAAATAAGGGGAACGGGTGGACAAGGCTTGAAGCTCCGACACTCTGCCGGCAGAAGTTATAGCCACTAGAAACAGAGTCTTCCAAGAGAGGAGCTTGAGAGAACAAGAAGCTGCAGGCTCAAAGGGAGGAAGAATTATTGAAGATAACACTAAATTCAGGTCCCATTGTGGAGGAGGATCCGTAATGGGAGGTCTGAGTAAGAAAATGCCCTTGAGGAAGGCTTTGCAAAGTTTATAAGACATAATACTGGTTTCCGAAAGTCCTACATGGAAATTGGCAATGGCCGCTAGTTGAACTCTGATGGTGGCTGCCGATGAACCTGCATGAAAAAGCTTTGCCAGAAAATCAAGAACTTTGTGAATTGGAGCATTAAAAGGGTCTAAGAACCTAGCCTGTGCCCAAATGGAAAAACGCTTCCATTTGCTCGCATAAGTCTTCCTGGTATTAGACTTATGGGAGGCAATAATAATGTCACGGATAGGAAGAGAAATGAGGGGAAGCCTGGCTATGGTTGGAAGTGGAGCAACCAAGCTGTGAGGTTGAGGGACTGAAGAGACTGGTGCAGCTTGCCCGTCAGATGGGTCAAAAGATCTGGAAATGGTTCCAGATGCCAGGGCTGTTCCAGAAGGTATCGGTGCAGGAACAGAAACCATATTTGTCGAGGCCAGTAAGGAGCAATAAGGATCATTTTGGATCTCAATGCGGTTGCTTTCTGAATTAACTTTGGAATCAACGGAAAAGGGGGAAAAGCGTATAGAAGACCCCAAGGCCAATCGTGGACTAGAGCGTCTCTGGGGGGTGGCCTGGTAGGGGGAAGAGAGTGAAGAAGTCGAGGCACTTGCTGTTTTGAGGTGTTGCAAAAAGGTCGCAGCAAGGCAGGCCCCACTTCTGGAAAATTCTCTCTACTACCACTTGATTCAGAGACCACTCGTGAGGCATGAGAATTGTTCTGCTCAATCTGTCCGCTATGACGTTGTATCTCCCGGGGATGTGCGTTGCTATCAGAAACTGTTGAGAGGAGATCGCCCACTGCCAAAGTCTGAGTGCTTCTCGACATAGGGGGTAGGACTTTGTTCCGCCCTGCTTGTTTATGTACCACACTACGGACATATTGTCCATTTGAACTGCTATAGTGCCCGTGGGAACAGAGTCCTGAAGGGCTTGCAACGATAAAAGCACTGCTCTCATCTCTAGGACATTTATGTGCAGGTGGCATTCTAATTGTTGCCACGTGCCCTGGACAGTCCTGCCCTGATAATGCCCCCCCCACCCGATCAGGGAGGCATCCATTGTCACCGTGGCAACTGGAGGGGGAATAACAAAGGGTCTGCCCTGAAGAAGTTGAGGGGAGACTATCCACCAGGCAAGGTGTTTCTTGCAAGTCGGGGTTATCAATATGTTGTGTGTCATAGGAAGTTGTTGGCAGGACCACTGAGAGAAAAGCATCCACTGAAGAATTCTCATATGGAAGTGGCTAAGGGAAGAAGGGGAATCGCCGCTGCCATGAGGCCGAATGTTTTCAGAACTAACTTGGCTTGAACTTTGTTGGACTGAATCAGAAGGTGGACATTCTGCCGTATATCTATCACTCTCTGAGGTGTTAAAGTTGCAGACATTTCTGTGGTGTTTAACACGGCGCCTATGAAGTTTATACATTGACAAGGTGACAAGAAGGATTTTGCAAAATTTATGGAAATACCTAACCTGTTGCAAATGTGAATGGTGTAATCCCTGGTTATGATAAGATGCTGCTTGGTGGTAGCGGTGATGAGCCAGTCGTCTAAATATGGAAACACCTGGAATCCTTTTTGTCTCAGGTGAGCCATGACCACTGCCAAACATTTGGTGAACACCCGGGGGGCTGTGGTGAGACCAAAGGGCAGGGCTCTGAATTGGTAATGACTGGCTCCCAGCCGAAAGTGGAGAAACATCCTGGAGCGCCTGTGTATCTTTATGTGATAGTACGCGTCCTGTAGGTCTAACGAGCACATCCAGTTGTCTCTGCCCAAGAAGGGCAGAATGGACTGCAGCGTTACCATCCAAAATTTTGTCTTCTGTACAGATTTGTTCAGTCTGCTGAGATCCAAAATGGTTCTCCAGTCTCCTGTCTTTTTTGGTACCAAAAAGAACCTGGAGTAGATTCCGGATCCTAGCTGGTCTGCTGGGACTGCCTGGATGACTCTTTTTTTAACAGCTTTTCTATTTCCAGCTGTGCCTGACCCCTTTGTCCGGGTGGTACGTCTGGGAGGGGTCTTGGCAATTGGTTTGGAGGGGAAATGAAGGGGATTTTGTAACCCTCGGATATAATCAACTGTACCCATTTGTCTTGAGAGAGGGATTGCCAGGCTTCCAGGTACAGAGATAATCTTCCCCCGACTGCTTCCGAAGGTGGACAGTCGGGCAGCTTCTCAGGGATGCTGAAAGGGTTGCTCAGGGAAGGACTCCCTGGAACCCTGGTTCTGTGGACCCCCTCTGCCCCTGGGGTGGCATCTATTGTTGTCCCCCCACTGCCTCTAGGGGGAATTTCACCACGTGCGGCGGGCGCGACTCCCTGTGGTTTACAGAACCACATCTTTCCACCCTTCTGACCTTTGGGGTATGGTCTAGATGGTGTGGAAAAATGGACTCCCACGGCAGAGAGAGTCTTACCGTCTTGCTCGCACCTGGTGAGAGTATTCTTCACCTGAGGTCCAAACAATTCTGAACCATCAAAGGGGGTGTTGGTGAAGGACGCCTTGAAGGGATCAGCAAAATTACAGAGTCGCATCCAGGCAAGACGTCTCAACACAACACCTGTGCCTGCGGCCCTACTCGCTCCATCGGCTGCATAAGAGATAAGCCGCATGAAGGAATTGGCAATAAAATTCACGGTAGCCATCTGGGAGTTAATCTTGTCCTGATACCCCGCAGCAGAAGGATCCTGTACAGTTTCACCCAGTTCTTTGAGCAAATCTCTCTGAAGGCGGGTGAAATGACATAATAGTTCAGCGATCGCATAGCAAAGGTCGCTGAAGCAAATGTCCGCTTACTGTATCTGTCCATGGTCCTGGACTCTTTGTTAGGAGGATGAACAGGTACAGAAGGATCAGCTAATTCCTTCTTAGTGGCAGCTGCTACCACCATAGCATCTACCGAGACACCTTTGATGAGAAATGTCTTGTCCACCGGAGCAGAAATAAATTTTGAAGGCCTTCTAGGGGTAGGTTCCATGGAGTCAGGAGCTACCCACGCCTTTCTGGCCACCACTTCCATCAGTGGATCGAAAGGGGGGGACACCCAGGAGGTGGAAGGGCGAGATCCAAAGGCATCAAGGTAAACCGACTCGTCCTCGGAGGGTTTGAGTGTGGACCAATTCCCCCTCTGTTTCAGGACCTCTAGTATGTCTGAAAGGGAGATATCTTCAGAGGGGGATCTGGGGGAGCCCTCCGACTCATTCAAGTCAGTGTCTGAGGTTACAGACTCAGGGGAGTCTACGTGCTTCCTCTTACACTTTCTTTTCCTAGGTGGCTCTCCTGAAGCTTCAGGAGAGGCCTCGGAGGAGGATGAGACACCCAAAGTGGGTACCCTATGCGTTGGATCTCTGTTATCAGTTGCAAGAGGATGGCCAGAGACCGTAACAGGCACTGTGAAGGGAGGAGCTGAAGAATCCAACCTTGGAGCGGACACTGGATCCAGCACGCTCCTCATCACCTCGAAAGCCCCCCTATCAGGCACCGAAGACAGTCCCGGCTCCGAAGACACCAGAACTGCCCCCGGCACCGACAGAGAAGGCTCTGAGAATGATGTCGGGGCTGAACTAACCAGAGCCGACGCAACGAGAGGGAGAGCAGGGTTGGACAGGGGTCCGATACCACTCGCCCCCTCGGAGCCGACAATGGAGTCTCGGCGCCCGGACTTCTCCACGGACGGTACCAATGAAGAAGTCGGAGCCAACGATGCCGGAGCCGAAGGTGGAAGTATCGGCTCCGACGTGGGCAAGGTTACAGTTCCAACAAACTCCGTCTCCGAACCCGACTGGAGAGTCGGAGGAGGAATCGAAGGCGGCACCGAGGGAGCCACAGTCTGGTGAGATGGGCTTTGGAGTATTTAGCCCAGTGCCTGAGATTTTATGAGTCTACTGATCACCCTCTCAATATCATGGTCGGAAAGCCTAGATGACCTGGAGGAATGAGTCCTATGACTCCGCTCCGATAGAAGGGGTGATTTTGGAGCCGATCGGACGGGCTCTAATGAAGGGGATCTAGAGCGCTTGTGCGCGGATGTCGGCTGTGTGTGATACAGGTTTCGGACCGGGTACGATCTTACTCACATCGGCTCCGGCTGGAGCCGATGTCGGAATGATCTCAGTTTCACCAGCCCTCGACTCAGAAGCTGGAGCCGAGGGCTTGGCGGGCTTAGACGACTTCCCTGAGCCAGACTTGGACGGGGAGTCATCGGGCTTCAATAAGCCCCTCAAAATAAGTTTATTACGATGCTCCTGCAGGACTCTTGAACTAAATCCGTGGCATACGGAACAAGAGTCCTGCAGGTGCACAGGTCCCAAGCAGTAGACGCAAGAAGTGTTACCGTCTGTCAGAGACATTTTCTGACAGCACGAGTCACACTTCTTGAATCCCGAGACTTTAGCTTCTTTAGACATAATTACACTAAAAAGCAGTAACACAGTCAGCACAACCACTCACTCAACTTTCACACCAAGGGGAACTTAAGGGGCTGACTAAAACAACAACTCACACACACAATAATGGGGGAGAGAAAACAAAAAACTAAGCCTGTAGGCCCGATTAGAAAGTTTAACTAAAGGGGTGGGTAGGGCTTAACGAAAAAAATTACTAATAGGTAATTTAGGTAAAACTATATCAATGGGAACTAATCTGACAAAAACTAACCTCAAGTTTAGAAGAATTACTAAATTTTCTTTTACTGACCTGAGCCGGCAAAAAAAGGCAACCTCGCAGCGAAGCGGCAAACGAGATCTGGGGAGTTAGCGCATGGTATTGTGGGATATAGGGCTACCTCGAGCCGGCAAAAAATAGCTCTCGAGCTATAGCATAGGCCGAACCCATCCAGCAAGAATGAAGGCGAGAATGACAACTTAACATTGTCCCATACCAAACTTACCAACATATGCTTTCATTCTTTGTTGTCTTAAAATATAATTAAAACCCCCTGCAACCATAATCTCCATATTAACTGCCACATATTGAATTACATTTTAAATATCTCTTCTTTCTCCTGTTTTGTTACCTATGCATATATTGCAATTATTCTAATAACAAAGTCCATCCATCTTACATCAATAACAGTAATACTCCCAGTTATAGCAAACATAGTATCTAACACTTTAATTGTATCTTTCTATAAGTATTCCTAAATAAGCCTCCCTTCAAAAATTCTAAATCACATTTTTCCCCACCACACTTCAGTCTGATACCTTCTCTTTCAGACAAAAACCTAATATCTTCTAAAATACTGACATCACTATTTTGCTTTTTGCACCACTCCAAAATTCCTTTTCTTCTCTCTAATTTTTAAAAACTATTCACATTTAATGCTAGAACTTTACACCCACTTCTACCTTAAATATTTTTTCAGACCTTCCCTTTTTTATTTTTTAAATCATTCTGTAATTTTCTTTTTCCTCTCCCGTACTCTTACCAATTGAATTTCTTTTTTGCTTAACTATACTCCATTTGATATCATAACTATCACTCAAATCTGAATCTTCCTCTTCCACCTTTTTCTGCATTAAACTCTTCCTGCACACTCACTTTTTATGCTAATATTTCTTTATTCATAGTCTCTGTTTGTATCCCTTTTACTTCTAAGTCTTTCTGCTAAGCCAAATCCTTTTGTTCCTTTTCTATTGATACTTCCAAAATATCTGTCTCTCTCATTTCCCTTTTTCTTCACATTCCCCACCAAATGACCCTTTTTATTGCATTTATAAGATCTCATTTCACAATGCTTTGCATTGCGTCCAATTTTCCCACATGAAAAACATATTCTTTTATCACAATTACCGATTAAATTATCTTTTTTATCACATAAAAAACATGTTTTACGCTGTTTCCCAATATTTTACCATGCCCCTATTGCCATTAACAGTTATAACACTTTACTTTCGATTTTCAAAATCACATTGCAGTTCCATGCCCCAGTCCATAAACCTCCACTGTCATACACTTTTGACATATCTTTTTACATAACTTCAATAAATGTCCTCTCAAAGTCTCTCTATCAACTTCTGTCATAAATTGTACATTGATTTTTTTTCTTCATCTCTCTGTATCATGCATTACATACATACAAACTCCATGGTACATTATTTTTCATTTTTTTTTCATATTTCTCCAAACATTTTTCCATTATTTGACCAGTCTGAAATATGTCACAAAAATACTCTTTTTTAATATGTGTAAAAGCTCTTACCTTGCTTGCTTTGATCCCCAATGTTGAAATTACTTCATCCAATACCTTATATCTATCCAGTTTGGAGTCCTCTTTTTTTTTTCAATACGTACTGTAAAAGTTCTCTTTTTTAACACCCATGACTTCTTCCTTCTTTTTTTCAACTCCCAACTTCACCATCTCTGTAAAGGATTTACCTTTCATGACCTTCTCTTCCTCTTGTATCTTCTCTATAAGATCTCCCCATGACTTGTGTTTTCCATTCTCTCACTCACTTTAATTTATTAAGTCCAATAATACATCATCCCGCAACATTGCTGACTAGAGAGCTGAAACAACAAATTTTTTGTACCGCCACACCATCTCTGAAGAGATTTTCTTGAAAGATCTCTTCCAAATCCATTACTGCTCCATTCTCCTTTTGAGAAAGCTCAACCGCTTTCTCTACATGATCATCAGAAGTTTCGCCTGCCTGCCCTTTCTCAACCATAGGATCACAGGTTCATAGAAAGTTACTAGGTTATTGGCCCTGAGCCCCTTACAAGCCTAGCCAAGAATGTAGCCTATGTTCCAACAAGTCAGCACCATATGCCACTGCCAAGTAGGGACACAGGTGGAATCCCAGGGGTGTATTTTCTGTTCCCCATCCAGTTATCCAGGTTGCGCTTAAAAAGGTTTAATTAGGTACTCCTCTTTACGTGGAGAAGGAGTCTATTCCACAAAAGGGGGAGTCTCTGGGACACAAATCTGTCATGCCAACAAGTCCTACTGACACCACAGACCAGGTTGAGGTCATGCATGTGGGTTACTCAAGTGGAGCTTGACTTGCAGATATGCAGCAGTCCCATCAGTGCAGAGTCTGAGATTGCTTTGTATGACAGACAGAGGTCCTCTGATACTGCCGCTACCATAATATCCTTACAGTTAGAGGAATCACCGCTGCTTTTGATGCACATCACTTTGTTCTCCTTGTCCTCCATATTCTTCCTAGTTTCTCCGAGCAGCCACTGTGCCCGGAATAGAAACCAGAAGTACTGCATGAAAAAAATATGCAAATTTCTCCTAGTATTATAAACGCTACTTAAAGCACTAGTTTTCATTCCCTTATGGTTTACACTACCCTTGCATATGTTCATGTGAATGAAATGTAAATGAGATTTACTAAAATGTGTTGATGAGCACAATTGGGTTAGGTATATATTCTACAATCTCTAAATATAAGGAAATTAAAGAGATATTGTGACCACATAAAAGAAAAGACATGACCTAATAAAATTATGTCTCGGGGTTGTATTTCACCCCAATTTTGTAAATATCATTCAATACTATTTTAATGGCAACACTCTTTGTCTTGAACATTCCTTCCTACTGTCTGTGATAGGAATGTACATTTTAGTGTTCCTCATTGTCTGTCATACTAACCAGTAACTGCACAAATGCACATAACCAAAATACATAATTTGATTAATCAAATCTGAATCCTGGATTAATCATAATCCTTTTTTTAATTTTACTTTTACTTATTTGTTAACTAGGTAAGCTAACAAGTT